>NC_089580.1:180907202-181078848 GCF_019320115.1 Miscanthus floridulus | reverse complement strand
TGTACCCACGTGGCCATGGGCTGGAATGGTGGAGTACTGTATTCTCGGGTGGCGCGGACCCATTCTTGTTTCAGAGGATCCGAGGGTAGGTTGGTATATGTAGGTCAGGGACCTGCATATGTCGTGTGGTCTGGAAGTCCCAGCTGGGTTTTATAATCGGTTCGAATCGTCGTTGCTCCTCGATTATGGAGACTCAACTCACTATTCATCATCGTAGTACTAATAACTGGAACTCAAATAAGGCTTGTGAAGGTGTTGGATATGAAGTTTCATGATCTCATTATGGATCGTGTCATCTTTGTATATGATTTTATGAAGTTTAAATTGTTGAAATAAAGAATTTTGTTAAAGAGCTTTTACGCAAAATAACTTTGATTATTGCTAAAGCCATACCTTGAATCCCTGAGCCTGCATTCCTGAGTCTTATCAGTTTTCATTTCGGTTAAGTCTTGTTGAGTACTTTTGTACTCAGGGTTCGTTGACCCCTTGTTGCAGGTGAGCCTCATGAGCAGATCTGTTTTGGATCGTGCTGCATGACAGTTATACCTTGTGATGACGATGAGAAGTAAATGTGTGGTCCTTGGGCAGGGCAATCTCCTTGTGTGTTTTGTATTATATTATAATGCCACTCCACTATTTCGTTTTGTAATAAACATCGAACCTAGTTGCGAGGTTTGAAACTACTATTTTGTAAATTATGTTATTGTAAGACTTCCGCTGTTTTTACTCTAGTGCTGATATTTGAATAAATGTTGTAATCCTACAATGACTCTGTAACGTGATCCTGCTCGGAAATTGTGGATGATTCGAGGTTCCCTGAGGACACCCGACAGTCTTTTTAAGTTATTGGAAATGTATGCATAAATGTCAAAGGTCATCGGACAGTGACAGGTGCATGTGGGCCCTATAACTTAGGAGGTTCTGCCACATTTGCCGACTAGTGTTCTTGAAGCAGCGTGATTTCCGTAGCAACCTGAATGTATTTCATCTAGGATTTCTCTGCCTTCTTGGAACGAGACACATTTTAGGAGTACTCCTGATGATGCAGCTCTTCTATATAGTTTGTCCCCCACTAGGATGTAGTTTTTGCTTCTGCGAACAACTCGGGTGGCTTCCTCCTTCTCATCTGGTAACTTATTCTCTTTGATATAATCAATAAAGGCTTGTGTCCATGAAGTGTTGATTACCAGAATGTGACTGCCTTTGGTTGGGGGTTCCGAGGTTTTCTCTCTGGTTTGTTTGATAGAAGGAATCGATAACTCCTCTATGAATACGCCAGGTGGTACCTTTGCCCTATCTGATCTGAGTTTCGCGAGGACATCTGCTGCAATGTTGTTATCGCGTAGGATATGCATAATTTCTAACCCCTAGAAATGTTTTTCGAGTTTTCAGACTTCAGCGCAGTAAGCACCCATGTTTTCTTTAGTGCAGTCCCAATCTTTGTTGACTTGGTTGATGACTACTGCCGAATCGCCGTATACGAGTAATCGCTTGATTCCGAGAGTAATTGCCACTCGTAGCCCGTGAATGAGAGCTTCGTATTCTGCTTCGTTGTTTGTAGCTTGCCATAATATCTGAAGGACATATTTAAGTTGTTTTCCGTCTGGAGAAATTAGGAGAATGCCTGCGCCGGCTCCTCCTAGCTTGAGTGACCCATCAAAGTACATCTTCCAGTGGTCAAGGATTGTATCTGATAAAGGCTGTTGAATCTCTGTCCACTCGGCCACAAAATCAGCAAGGGCTTGAGATTTGATTGCTTTCCGTGGGGTGAAATCGATGTTAAGAGCTCTGAGTTCAACTACCCACTTTGATATGCGTCCCGTCGCATCTCTGTTGTGTAAGATGTCTCCGAGCGGGAAGTCTGTCACCACTGTGATCTGGTGGCTTTCAAAATAGTGGCGAAGCTTGCGTGAAGTGATCAATAGGGCATAGAGTAGTTTTTGCACATGCGGGTACCGTATTTTTTATTCAGATAATACTTCGCTGATGTAGTATATGGGTCGTTGTACTTTATACACGCGTCCTTCTTCTTCTCTTTCTACGACTATTGTCGTGCTGACCACAGCAGTAGTCGCCACAATGTATAGCATCATATCTTCGTCTTTCCTTGGGGGTGTGAGAACTGGTGAGGATGTGAGGTATGCCTTAAGTTTCTTGAAAGCTTCATTAGCTTCTTCTGTCCATTCGAACTTATCTGTTTTCTTTAGTAGTTTAAAGAAAGGTAACCCTTTTTCACCGAGCCTTGAAATGAAATGATTGAGTGCCGCCATGCAGCCTGTTAGCTTTTGCACATCTTTGATGTTTCTGGGTGGGCCCATCTCTGTTATGGCTCTAATTTGCTTGGCGCTTGCTTCGATTCCGCGATGACTAGCCAAGAAACCGAGTAGTTGTCCTGAAGGAACCCCAAACACACATTTGTTCGGGTTCAATTTCCATCTCCACTTTTTCAGGTTCTCGAAGGTTTGTCTTATGTCTTCAATCAGTGTATCTGGGTTCTTTGTTTTTACAACAACATCGTCCACGTATGCTTCTACGTTTTCACTGATTTGATCGCCAAGGCATGTTTGGATAGCTCTTTGGTAGGTGGCTCCAGCGTTTTTGAGTCCAAATGACATGGTCTTGTAGCAGTAGGCACCAAACGGGGTGATAAAAGATGTCTTGCTCTGGTCTTGCTCTTTTAATGCTATCTGGTGATACCCTGAATAGCAATCAAGAAAGGATAATAGGGCGGATCCTGCTGTTGAATCAACTATCTGATCAATGCATGGCAGCCCGAATGGATCTTTCGGACAGTGCTTGTTGAGATCTATGTAATCAACACACATGCGCCATTCGTCCGTGTTCTTTTTCTGTACTAGAACTGAGTTTGCTAGCCAATCTGGATGAAGGATTTCTCTAATGAATCTGGCCACCATTAGCTTTGTGATTTCTTTTTTAATTGCTGCCTTCTTGTTGGGTGAGAATCGTCGTAGCCGTTGCTTTACAGGCTTGGAGCTTTCATTAACATTAATTCTGTGCTCAGCCAACTCTCTTGGGACACCTGGCATGTTGGCCAGCTTCCAAGCGAAGATATCTTTGTTGTCCCGAAGAAAGTTGGTGAGCGCGAGTTCCTATTTTGCCGAGAGGTGAGCACTGATGGTTGCTGTCTTGGAGGTATCGCCAGTGCCCAAGTCGATTTGCTTGACGTCGGCTTCTTTTGGTGGTGCGATGATGCTGGGCTTTTTAGCCGGTATTTCTAATTCTTCTTGGCTCATCTCTGCAGCAATTGTGGCTATTTCTTTTCTTCCATTATTGGCTGGTGCTTTGGCTGCGATTTGGATTGCCTGAATGTCGCAGTCAAAAGCACGCTTCAAATCACTTCGAAGAGAAAGGACACCGTTGGGTCCTGGCATCTTAAGCAGTAAGTACGGATAATGTGGTATTGCCATGAATTTTGCCAATGTTGGGCGTCCGAGGATTGCATGATATGACGAATCGAAGTCTGCAACCTCAAATTTGATAAACTCTGTTCGGTAGTTCGAAGGAGTTCCAAAAGTAACGGGTAAAGTAATTTGTCCAAGTGGCATGGCTGCCTTGCCTGGTACTATGCCATAAAAAGGTGTACTTGTTGGTGTAATCATCCCGGCGAGTTGTAGTCCCATCTTCCTTAGTGTTTCTGAAAAGATGATGTTGAGTCCGGCTCCCCCGTCGATTAGTACTTTGGTGACAGTCATACCAGCAATAGTTGGATCTAGAACCAGTGGATAATGGCCCACGTTTCCCACGCTAGTCCACTAGTCTTCTCTGGTAAATTGGATAGGATATTGTGACCAATTGAGATATCTTGGTGTAGCCGGTTCTGCTATCATAATAGTCCATAGTGCTAGTTTTTCTTGATGTTTGCTTCTGCAATCTGGAGCCCCTAAGAAGATCACTGCTACCGTTCCCCTGGGTTTTTGGAATCCTTTGTCCTCGTGGTTGTCTTCATCTTTTTTCTGATTGTCCTCTTTGGTGTTCTCCTTATTATGTTTTCTTGTGTATCGATCATTGAAAGTGTAGCAATTTCCGATGGTGTGCTTCCCATTAGGGTGCAATGGGCAACGTATGTTTTCAATGTCATCATATCTTCTGGGTTTGGAAAACTTCTTTGATTTGTCGGCCATTGCTACGGTATTGTCTGGTCTATGTTTTCTTTCTTGATGTCGGCCATTTCGATGATTTTGCTTGTCCGGGTTGTCCTGGTTGCTTCTATCTGGGAACCTCTCTCGTGTTTTTTCTTCTGCAATAATCATCTTTTCTACTGTTCGTCTGAACTCTTCATTGTTTCTCAGATTTTCTTTACAGAAGTCTTGAAATTGCCACCTAGCCATGATTCCATGAGAGAAAGCTTCAATTACTTCTCGTTCGGTGATGTCATGCACTTGAGCCCATAGTTCGCCAAATCGTCGATAGTAATTTCTAAGACTTTCGCCTCCCTTTTGCTTGAGTCCTTTTAGTTCTGCATGAGTGATTGGGTGTGTAATGATTCCTGCAAAATTTTCACAAAAAGCTCTTTGCAAGTCCTCCCAATTTCTGATAGATCCTGGATTTAATTTGTCGAACCATTGGAGGGGCATGGCTTCTAGTGCCATGGGAAAGAACAGGGTCTTGATATCGTCGTCTCCTCCAGCTAGTTCAATTGATTGTGAATATATTCTGAGCCATTGCCTTGGTTCAGTTTTGTCATCATACTTAGAGTGGTTAGACGGTTTGAACTTGTGAGGTAATCGTACCGATGCAAGCCTATTCGCGAAACAGGGAAATCTGTCGTGTGTTCTGGCTTCTTTGAATTTGGATTCGGCACCTCCTTCTGGCCAACTGTTGTTTTGATGGGAATAATTCTGCGAGGTTGTCTGGGTAGGCACCCTACTCCTGGTCTTTCTTGGTTGTTCAAATTGGTGGCCTTGATTATGTTCCTTCCTACTTCCTCCGTTATGGCTTCCACCTGGCCCAAGTCTTTCGAAAGCGAACTTCCTTTGATTTTGATCTTCTTGCCTATGGGTTGTTGATCTGGCGGGTAGTCTTGATTGGTCTCTCTCTTCATGCGTTCTCGGGATCGTCGACCGGAGCAAGTCTTGGAGTTGTTCATACTTCTCACCGGGATGTGAAGTTGCTCTGAGTTCTTCTAATGCTTCTCGAATCTTATCGTAAGGCGTATTTGCTATGCATCTTCCTTCGACTTCTCGTTGTGATTTTCTTCTGTCGTATTCAGCCAACTCTGACTCATATCTGATCCAGGCTTCCCTGCACTGCCTAGCATGGTGTTTGCGCCCTTGCTTCAACTTGTTTTTTCTTTCTCTAGCTTGTTTCTGACTCTTGGTTTCTCCATCGTAGCCCTAGGCAAAGGGTGATATGTTGGATTCTGATTCATCTGATGACCTGACATCGGGTGCTTCTGGGGGATTTAATGGTGACCGAGGACATCGAACCATGAGTACTTCCCGTGCGTGAGTCGTTCTGTTATTGGCGTTAGTTTTCATACTGTCGGAGTTGCTGATGACTTTAGTAGATGCCTCAATGTTGTAGATCGAATCTCCTTCTTGGTAGGGTAGAATAGCCATCGTCGTCGTGTTGTCCAGTCGGGTACTGTTATCCTCAGGAACAGAGTCCGGCTAGTGAATGATGCAGTCTTGAGATGTTACAGTCAGGACAAGACCTTCCTGAGCTCCCTTCAGTGGCATTCTTAGTACTAGATCGAGGACTTCTCTGAGCCATGCCTGATAAGATGTTGCCATGTTTAGGAGTCCGAGTGGAGGAAGATCCGACTTCTTGAAGGGATTCTGCGTGTACTCCGAGTTGTATTCTTGATAGGTCAGGGCCGCGTTCTTAAGTCCCATCGAAAAAGAACTCAGTTTCCCAAAAGGACTCAGATAAGACTCCAACTCGAATGCGGAGCTCGAATTCGAGTTGGATGCGCAAAGCTGCGGAACCTGAGTTGAATCAGACACTATGAGCTGCGCGAATCCTCCGGAGATTTGATCTGTCGTGGTCGTCGAAATAGAATTGTCTTCATGGTGTTTCGAATCCTCAAGGAGACGACTTTGGAGCTTGCCATTGTTGTCCACCTCACAGATCCATGACCCGAAGATGAAAGTTGATCCTGTTGAGAAGATCATGTTGTTGAGGTCCATCGAGCTCTCGGATGCAAATTCACCGAAAGCCCCTACCTGGCGCGCCAGCTGTCGATGTTTTACCACCGATAGTCTGCCACGGGGGTCCCCGGGCAGTATTGTTCGAGCTTCAGCGTATGCGGAACTCGACGGTGAACGCAAGAGACAAATCGATTTATCCTGGTTTAGGCCCTCAACTGTGGTCGAGTAACAGCCCTACGTCCAGTCGGCGTTAGCCTCTGCGTTGGATTGATTGTGTTGTAGAAATCATGATCCGTTGTTTTTTCCCCAGGAGCCCTGCCCTCCTTTATATAGTCAGGAGGCCAGAGTCCTAGTCGGTTTACAATGAGAGTTCCTAGTAGGATTACTGAATAGTACTACTACTAAGATTACATGAGAAGAATCCTAGTTAGACTAGATCTTCTCTCTCCTTTGTGGGGTATCCTATGGGTCCCGCATTGACACCATCCTACCAGGACATGTCACGGGCTAGAAAAAGAAAGCCAAGGCCCTTAGAGTCCTTCCATCCGAAAAAGCCTCCAAAGGAGTATTTTACTCCTCCGTAGGCTTGGGGGCTATTGTCGGGTATTGATATTAGGAATACACAAAGCAAAGAAGTTAGCGCCCATGCTGACTTCTCCGGATGCCTGAAGTCGTATTAAAAGGCCTCGCCCGATCCCAAGGCCATGAACTCCATCTCGCTTGACCCCAAGGATGCGGGTTCCATCTCGCCCAAGGCCACGGGCTCTGTCTCGCCCGACCGCGAGGCCATGGGCTCTGTCTTGCCCGACCTTGAGGCCATGGGCTCTGTCTCGCTCAACCCCTAAGGACACAGTTTCCATCTCACCCAAGGCCATGGGCTCTGTCTCGCTCGACCTCGAGGCCATGGGCTCTATCTTGCCTGACCTTGAGGCCATGGGCCCCATCTCACCTGACCCCTTAGGTGTGGGCTCCATCTCGCCTTTCCCCAAGGATGTAGTTTCTGTCTCACCTAAGGTCATGGGCTCTGTCTCACCTGACCTCGAGGACGCGGGTTCCATCTCATCCGACGGGGATGAAAGCATCTAGACCCCTAGTTGGGTTTCAGTGATTAATGACAATACGTGATTACTATGACTAACGTATGTTTTGTAGAGGCAATTAAGTTAGGTCACGCTAATGGAGATTGATTAGGCTATCATGGTGGTCATGCCCCTACGATGAAAATTATTTTGGTTTTCAAAGGATGGACGACAAGGTTAAGGATGGACTAGTTCTAAGTGTCGTTTGGTGTTGAGGAGACACTTAGAGTAGTTTAGGACTTTATTTTTCCTTTGGCTGTACTATTAAGGGGGGGTATGGATGGTAGCTTGACCAAGATGAGTCTAGTGAGTTAGGTGTTGTGCACACTTACTAAATCTAGCACTAGGTAGCTCCTAAAAAGCCCTTAGATCTATTAGAACAAACTTCATTCACGTATGATTAAGAGTTGGAAGTGAATGGAGGGTCAAATACTGACCGAACATTGGTTCTGGTGTGACTGAACGCTGGCGCAGAGTCTGGTCAGTTCATTTGATCAAGGTGATTTCGTCTGGTGCGACCAGGTGCTAAGAGGTGAGTGACCAGACATTGGGTGCCAGCGTCCGATCGACTCCAGTAAGGTTCTAGAGAGGGAAAATTGTGACCGGACACGTCCGGTCAGTGCTGACCGGACGTTGTCTAGTGTTCGGTCACAACTTAATCACTAGAGTTCGGGGAGAACTAACTGGAGCATCCGGTCAACATGACCGGAGCATCCAGTCACCCCATAGAGGCACATAACAATTCGTTTTGAACAAGGGTGTATAAATACTTCCTCCATTTGTGTGAGGGGTACTTTTGCTCATTCCAACAGCTAAGAAACACCCTTGAGAGTGCCAAGAAGAGCAAGGTCCTAGTGAGGAGATTGAGAATTGAGAATCCAAGAGTGAGACCTCATTAGTGGAAGCAAGAGTAGCAAAGTGTACATCCACCCTTCTTATTAGGCCTGTCGTGGTCAAGTAAGAGTTCGTGCTTGTTACTCTTGGTGATTGCCATCACCTAGATGGCTTGGTGGTGATCGAGAGTTTGGTGATCATCCGGTGGAGCTTGTGGATGATCCAACTCGAGTTGTGAGCGGTTGTGGGTGATTCACCGTGACGGAGTGTCAAAGAATCAACCCATAGAGAGCACTTGATCCTTGCGCAGATCAAGGGGGAGCTACACCCTTGCGTAGGTGCTCCAACGAGGATGGTAGTGATAATGAGAAGGTGGCCGCCATTGTGATTGACTCTTCATCATCTTCACCGACACCACCGCTATCATCCTCTACACACCTATGCCTTATGGCCAAGGGTGAACGAAAGGTATCAAATGATGATGATAGTAGTAATGATGATCATGCTAACAATGATGATTGTGATAGTGATAGTGATGAGGATGAATTTGAATCACCTTCATATGATGAACTTGTCAAATTGCTAAACAAATATACTAGGATCATTAGAAAGACTAGAGCTAAGAATGACAAGCTAGAAGCTAAGAATGATTCTCTTTTAGCTAAATGTGATATAGCCGAAAAGGCTAGTGTTGAGCTTAGAGAAGCAAATGATGCTATATCATCCAAACTCAAGGAGCTCAAATCTTCTAAGAAAGAGCTTAAAGAAAAACATGATAAACTTCAGAGGATACATGATGAGCTCATCACTAGCCATAATATGCTAAAAGATGAATATACAACTCTCAAGATTAATTATGATAATCTTGTCATTGCTCAAGAATATTTATCCAATGAGCCACATGATGCTACTAACAATGTTGTTAAGATTGATATAGCTACATCATGTGATGATTTGATCATTGAGAGCATTGAGCAAAGTTCTAGTAGCAAGGGCAAGCAAGTGGTTGAGACCGATAATTATGATGAGTATGTTAAGCTCAAGAATGATAATGAAAAGCTAAAGAAATATCTTGAAGAGCTCAAAACCACCAATACTATAGTGTTAGAAACTCTTGATCATGATGGTGACTTGATTCTTGAGAATGAGAAGCTCAAAGAAGAGAATAAGAAACTCAAGGAAGAGAAAAACAATGATGCACTCAAGGAAGAGAACAAGAAGCTCAAGTTGGAGAAAGAGCATCTCAAGATTAGATTGAGCAAGTTCACAAGAGGCAAGCATTTTCAAAGTGAGCTACTAATGAACACTGTCATGAAGATGGATAGAAGTGGTATTGGGTACTTGGCAAACCAAGAGAAAAAGGCTCAAGCTCAACAACAACACAAGTCAAAGCCAAAGCCAAAGAGATGTTTTGAGTGTGGACAAGAAGGTCACTTTGCCCATGAGTTCCAAACTCCACCACCACAACCCTTGCCCAAGCATGCTAGACCTTTTGCTTTCAATGCTCACTACATGCTTATAAAGGATTCTAGTGGAAAGATGAAAGTCATGTTCTTAGGACCTCCAAATAAGAATAGGCCTAAGAAAATTTGGGTTGCAAAGTCACTTGTTGAGAAGGTGAAGGGCCCTCAACAAGTTTGGGTTCCTAAAGCTTGATCTCTTGTGTGTAGGTGAACTACAAGACCGGTGGAAGTCATTGGGTTATTGATAGTGGTTGCATATAACATATGACCGGTGATCCTCGTATGTTCACCTCACTAGATGAAGAAGTAGATGGACAAGAAAGAATCACATTTGGTGATAACTCAAAGGGCAAGGTTAAAGGATTGGGCAAAGTGTCAATATCAAATGATCATTCTATCTCAAATGTGCTATATGTTGCTTCATTGAGCTTCAACTTGCTATCCGTTGGACAATTGTGTGATCTTGGCTTCCAATGCTTATTCACCGAGAAGGAAGTTGTTGTTTCTAAGAAGGATGATGATCAAGTGATATTCAAAGGATTTAGATACAACAACCTATATCTATTGGATTTCACCTCTGAAGATGCAAATTTGAAGACTTGCCTATTCACCAAAACAACACTTGGGTGGCTATGGCATAGGAGACTTGCTCATGTTGGGATGAGCTCACTCAAGAAGCTAATGAAGAAGGATTTGGTGAGAGGGTTGAAGGACATGAAGTTTGAGAAGGACAAGCTTTGTAGTGCATGTCAAGCCGGTAAGCAAGTTGCAAATACTCATCCAACCAAAGCTTTCATGTCAACCACAAGAGTGCTAGAACTCCTTCACATGGATTTATTTAGACCAACAACATACAAGAGTTTGGTAGGAAATCTTTATTGTCTTATGATTGTTGATGACTATTCAAGATATACATGGGTATTCTTCCTTCATGACAAATCCGAAGTTGCATCTTGCTTCAAGAAGTTTGCCAAGAGAGCACAAAATAAATTTAAAGTAAAGCTCAAGAAGATTAGAAGTGACAATGGGAAGAAATTTAACAACACAAACATAGAAGCCTATTGTGATGAAGTTGGGATCAAGCATGAGGTCTCCGCAACATATACTCCTCAACAAAATGGTGTAGTTGAGAGAAAGAACCGAACATTGATCACTCTTGCAAGAACAATGCTAGATGAGTACAACACCCCCAAATCTCTATGGGTGGAACCTATCAAGACCGCATGCTATGCATCCAACCACCTATTCCTTCAAAAGTTCCTTGGCAAGACACCTTATGAGTTGCTCAATGGGAAGAAGTCGGACGTCTCCTTCTTTAGGGTGTTTTGTTGCAAATGCTACATCTACAAGAAGCGACAATACCTAGGGAAGTTTCAAAGATGTTGTGATATTGGTTTTCTTGTTGGTTACTCATCAAAGTCCAAAGCATATAGAGTATTTATTCATGCCACTGGCTTGGTTGAAGAAACATATGATGTAGAATTTGATGAATCTAACGGCTCCTAAGGAGCACATGAGAATCTTGATGATGTAGGTGATGAACCATTGAGAGAGGCCATGAAGAATATTCTGGTTGGAGACATCAAGCCTAATGATGATGAAGATAATGTGCATGTGATCAATCCACCTTCTTCATCAAATATACCACAAGATGGTGATAAAGATAGGAGAGTAGAAAATGAAGACACTCATGTCTCCCATGAGCAAATGGTGACACAAGCACATGATGTTGATGCTCCACAACCTCCCCCTCAAGTGGTTGATAGAAGAAATTCATCTCTACTACAAGCTCATCCACAAGATCTCATCATAGGGAGTCCATCAAAGGGAGTAATGACTCGATCTTAAAAGCTTGCTTCATTTATTGAATATCACTCTTTTGTCTCTTGCTTTGAGCCTACTAAGGTAGAAGAAGCTCTTCAAGATCCGGATTGGATAAATGCCATGCATGAAAAGTTGAACAACTTCACCTGTAATGAAGTTTGGACTCTTGAAGAGCGACCACAAGGTGCAAGAGTCATTGGAACAAAGTGGGTGCTCCACAACAAGCAAGATGATTAAGGCGTTGTTGTGAGGAACAAGGCAAGACTAGTTGCAAAGGGGTTCTCTCAAGTTGAAGGTTTAGATTTTGGAGAGACCTTTGCACCAGTTGCAAGACTAGAAGCCATTCGTATCCTCCTTGCATATGCATCAGAACATGAAATGAAACTATACCGAATGGATGTGAAAAGTGCATTTTTAAATGGCTTTATTAATGAACTAGTCTATGTTGATCAATCTCCCTGGTTTGAAGACCCTAGATATCCTAATCATGTTTATATGTTGTCTAAGGCGTTATATGGGCTTAAGCAAGCCCCAAGAGCTTGGTATGAGCGCCTTTGGGACTTCCTCATTGAGAAGGGCTTCACCATTGGGAAAGTCGACACCACACTATTCACCAAGAAGCTTAATGGACATATCTTCATTTGCCAAGTGTATGTTGATGATATCATCTTTGGATCATCAAATGAAGATTCTTGCAAAGAGTTTGGTGAATTGATATTGAAGGAGTTCGAGATGTCAATGATTGGAGAGCTTATATTCTTTCTTGGTTTTCAAGTCAAGCAAATGAGAGAAGGAATTTTCATCTCTCAAGAGAAATATACAAATGATCTTCTCAAGAGATTCAAGATGGATAAATATAAGCCAATCAAGACTCCAATGCCAACTTAATGGATATCTCAACCTAGATGAGGGAGGTAACACGGTTGATCAAACTCTCTACCGCTCTATGATTGGTAGCTTATTATATTTAACCGCATCTAGGCCCGACATCATGTTTAGTGTGTGTATATGTGCTAGATTTCAAGCTAATCCTAAGGAAACTCATTTAATTGCTGTTAAAAGAATCCTTACGTATCTTAAGCACACACCAAGCATTGGCCTTTGGTATCCCAAACGAACTATATTTGAATTAGTTGGCTATTCTGATTCAGATTATGCCAGTTGCAAAGTTGATAGAAAAAGCACATCCGGAGGGTGCCATTTGCTTGGTAGATCACTTATGTTTTGGTCCTCCATGAAACAAAATAGTGTGGCTTTGTCCACCACTGAAGCGGAATACATTGCCGCGGGTGCTTGTTGTGCACAAATACTTTATATGAAACAAACTTTGCTAGACTATGGTGTAGTTCTAGAAAAAGTACCTCTTTTGTGCGATAATGAAAGTACGGTAAAACTTGCAAATAATCCGGTTCAACACTCTCGCACCAAGCATATAGATATCCACCATCACTTTCTTAGAGATCATGTTGCAAAGAATGATATTTCATTAGAAAGTGTAAGGACCGAGGATCAATTGGTGGATATCTTTACTAAACCGCTAGATGAGGTGACTTTTTGCCGATTGCGAAATGAGCTCGATGTTCTTGATTTTAGCAACTTCTCTAGAAAATAAGCTTGTGTTGTCCCCTGCATTGCATTGTAATATACAACATGCTTACTTTATGGTAATGCACTTAGGGATTGTCTAACATGGTTAAGATAACCACCGTAAAGCGTGTGAAGAAGCTTAACCTTGGATCAAACTTGACAAGCAACTAGATTTACTTTCAAGTATTGCATTGCATATCCATGAATGTTGCTTTGTTGTTTATCTTCAATTGCCATTTTATTGTCTATTTTCTTAAAAAGAATTATAGCCTAAGGCAAAAAAATTTGAAAAATTTGAGGGTTTGAGAGAGGTCACTCACATCAGTCCCAATTGGTGTTTATTTGGATCTTATTGAAGTTGGGACTTGATTGGGAATAGGCAGCACGAAGGACTTTGAAGATTTGCTGGAAAAAGAGTGATCGAACGCTGTACTGGACTTTGGTGTCCAGCATCCGATTAGTTCACAGAAGGTGAACCTGCTGCGATGGAGTGACCGGACTCTATCATTCAATGTTCGGTCAGATGGTGGTTCCGCGTCCGATCAAGCGAAGGCGATCAAGGTAGTGAGAACCAGACTCTGGCTGCGTCTGGTCGGGGTTCACTAGATGCGTCCGGTCGTGGCTCTAGAGGTTTTGAACCTCTTTGGAGTTGACTGGACTCTAGGTGGCAGCGTCTGGTCGCTGCCACCAGAGTGTCCGGTCAGTAGATAACGTGCGGGATTCCAACTCTTTTCTCTGTTTCCTTATCTGTCACGATGGGCCACCACATATAACCACAGCGCCGCCTTGACCTAGCCCTGCATCCACGTCGACATCATCAAACCCTAGCCACGCCGTGCTCCATGTCGCCGCTTCCCACGCTGCTCCCTTGCTCGTGCCTCGGCTATGCACCATCGATGTGCCAGCATAGCCGCACCATGCCTTCCTGAGCCCGCACGTCGCTGCACGCCCCGCTCACCACCAAGTATGCGCCGCTGTGCTGCACAGCCCTACGCCACCGCGCCCTGCCTACGCCGCTGTGCCCGAGCCCTTCACCAGAGCCACCTCTACACTAGCAAGAAGCACCGCCGGTGCCCTAGCCACTGCTCACCGCGCCTCTTCACCATAGTGCACCGCCGATCCACACCGCATTGCCTCGCTAGAACCCTAGCTTCATAGTGCCTTCTGGTGGTTCCCCGATTATCATTCCTCTTCTTTTTGGATCACCGGTTCATCGGGTAGCAAGCCCTTGATTCTAATTTTGTGCCTAATGCTTACTTCTTAGGGTTTCGTATCTCTAGATGTTTATTTAAAATATTCATATATATATATTCGATCTATTCCATCATGCAGCGAGTCGGTGTTTCTGAGGTCACATTGGCAGTTGTCAGTCAACTCGGGGCCAAGCTCGTGAGTATGGATCGAGGCCAAGTCTCGAAAGTGACAGTTGGTAGTTGATCTTTGTCAGAGGCAGCAGTTCATTTCAGATGGCCTGTGTCAAGAATGCCAGTGGTGGTCCAGGTGATGAGGATCCGAGGCGTCCGCCTCGCTTGCCTACTGATGAAAAAGGAAAGGCAACAAAGAAGCTAGCGACAAAGAAGCGCAAGTATCCTGATGTAGATACAACGAGAGCAGCCGCAGTTGCAGAGGCCATAGAGCACGCAGAGAGAGGAGGTGCTAGGAGTGGTGTTGTTATTGCAGATCAGCTTTCACCAACACAGAGGGCTACACTTGAGCAGGTTGAGCGCCATCATGGTGGTCCAGCTAGGACTATCATGGTTGGAGGATGGCCTGTTGCTATTGATGAGAGTCAGTCTCAGGGGATGCCATAGCAACAAGCACAGCCAGTAGAGCAGACTTAGGAGGGAGAGCAGGCCAAAGAGACAGAGTAGGTGCCTTAGCCATAGTTACGTCACTCTGGTCATACCCGTGCTCTAGTCACACCGAGGCCAGAGATACAGCGGAGGGGTTCTCATCCACCTCCTAGACTACAGGGTCTGCCTCTAGTGACTCATCTAGATTTGAGGGCCGCCACGGCCAAACAAGTGCAACAGCTTAGATTTGTGGACTTTGAGCAGTGGTTCCTGTTGAGGAGAGATGATCGAGCTTCAGAGGGTTTCTACACACCACTGCAGGAAGATTTTTATAATGCATATCTTAACAATGGGGCAGTATTTAGATCTCAGAGGGTGTGCAACATTGGGTCCATTGTAGCAGCAACAGGAGAGCATATTCGCTCTTACCTATCTTACTTGCTAGGGCTGATAGACTTACTCCAATGGACAGACTTATATGTTCTATCTTGGGTCCGTGAGTTCTATGCTACACTCTAGATTGACCCACAGCACAGATTTATACACTTTGCATTCAGAGGCAGAGATTACAGGCTGATGAGCTCTAGGGTCAGAGAGATACTCAGGCTTCAGGAGCAACCCATCCAGCTTCATGAGGTGTGCTATGGACAGACAGAGCCTCCCAGATGCCCTCACGGCGGTCTTGTACCCCCTACAGATCTAGTCTGCCATTGCTTCACAGAGCCTTTCAGCGAGGGGTCGAGCAGGACACCAAGAGACCTCACTCCTATAGCTAGAGTGCTTGATGCTATTATGAGGAGGACCCTGCTTTCGAGGATGGGATATCACGAGGGCCTGACTCGCATACAGCTATAACTACTGAACTCTCTGATGTAGCAGACTATTTTTGATGTTTGGGATCTCTTACTATTAGAGATGAAGGATACTATTATAGAGGGGTTCAGAGGTCACCGGTAGTTGCCCTATGCTCACTAGATTACATTTTTTATTCACAGGGCAGTGATAGTGAGGCCTCCAGAGATGCTAGTAGAGTATAGTGGTGCTACTACAGATTTCCCTGCATACAACATGACTCAGATGCTCTGCCACAGTGTAGTGAGGACACTTAGCTAGCCGTACTATCGTCTAGAGGTGCTAGAGTCTGCATCTCAGTGGGATAAGACCATCAAAGGCATAGCAGCTATAGAGGAGGAGCAATTAGATGCTCAGTGGGAGGGGATGGTCGCGAGCGACTCCAGTGATAGCTCAGATGATGACTACCAGCCTATCCCTCAAATGCCTCTATGACGACATGACCATGAGGCCAGTAGCTCTAGTTTAGCTCCACCTGCACCACAGACAGACCCCGCTCTACTTGCTATCCTTGAGCGTATGAGGTAGGATCAGGCTCACTAGGCTCAGGAGACCACTACTACATTTGCTCAATTTCAGACTAGGCAGGATGAGTTCCAGCGACAGCAGTAGGCGATCTAGCAACAACAGCAATAGGCTATACAGCAGCAGCAGCAGCAGGCCATGCATCAGTAGCAGCTTCTCATGCAGCAGCAGCTACTTGGGTTTATGTAGCATGTAATGATAGCTATTGGGGCTCCACCGCCACAACCTTCACCCCAGCTTGGTCAGCCTACCACCACTTCTATAACTCTAGCTTTTTAGCTCAGTGGGCTTCAGAGTCAGAGACACCAGAGCCACTATTTCCTTTACCTACAGAGCAGGTGTCCTAGTGGTTTGCTTCGCTAGTGCCAGCCCCGCAATTCACTCCTCTTCATACGGGCTTTACTCCATACCAGAGTTCGTTAGTGCTCACCCCAGTTTCTAGGAGCCTTGGTGCTTCATTTAGTGAGTTGACAGGGCAGTCTACACCGCCAGAGCTATATGTCCTAGGTCCTTCCATAGTTGCACCTATTACTGGGACTATAGAGATGCTCCCTTCGTTAGTTGCATCATCAAAGCAGGTAGCGCAAGTTCTAGATCTGACCCAGACCACTTCAGCATCGCTTCTAGCTACAGAGGGTCAGATTGCTTAGAGCTTAAAATCAGATGATGATGGCACATAGTTCTAGCTCGCTCCTCGTACCTCAGTGCCCGACTTGTCCGCTACAGCCCCGCCGATCGACCCTTAGGTTTTGGTGTTTGACGCCAAAGGGGGAGAGGGATCGAGTATGTTAGCTTTAGGGGGAGCGATACATTTAGGGGGAGTCTATCTATTAGCTTATAGCTTATCTATTACATTTGGAGTTTTATGTGTGATACATTATGCATTCATGTTTACTATTATGCATTGAACTACTTAAGTGTGATCGTAATCATGATATTAATGTGATCGTGATATTTATGTGATATGTGACATGTGTGCTCTCTACTTTGAATTATTTATATGTCATATGACTTGTGTTATGCTCATTTGCTTTGCTTCTATATTTTACTCCGATGCAAATGAGCTTTATTACTTGTACTCATGCTTATTTCATATCTATTGAGTACATCATGTTGGCTTGAGTCATATAAGCTTGCCTAACTCTTTTGTCCTTATTGTTAAAAGCTTGTATGATCCAAGCATGTTAAAAACCTCAACTCTTTCATATACTCGAGGTGGTATTGTCATCAATCACCAAAAAGGGAGATATTGAAAGCATCTAGGCCCCTAGTTGGGTTTTGGTGATTAATGACAATACATGATTACTGTGACTAACGTGTGTTTTGTAGAGGCAATTAAGTTAGGTCACGGTAATAGAGATCGATTGGGCTATCATGGTGGTCATGCCCCTACTATGGAAATCATTTTGGTTTTCAAAGGATGGATGACAAGGTTAAGGATGGACTAGTTCTAAGTGTTGTTTGGTATTGAGGAGACACTTAGAGTAGTTTAAGACTTTGTTTTTTCTTTGGCCATACTATTAAGGGGGTATGGATGGGTAGCTTGACCTAGGTGAGTCTAGTGAGTTAGGTGTGGTGCACACTTGCAAAATCTAGCACTAGGTAGCTCTTAAAAACCCTTAGATCTATTGGAGCAAACTTCATTCATGTATGATTGAGAGTTGGAAGTGAATAGAGGGTCAAATACTGACCGGACGCTGGTTCCGGTGTGACCAGACACTGGCGTAGAGTTCGGTCAGTTTATTTGATCAAGGTGATTTCGTCTAGTGTGACCAGACGCTGAGAGGGGAGTGACCGGATGCTCGGTGCCAGCGTCCGGTCGACTCCAGTAAGGTTCCAGAGAGGGAAAATCATGACCGGACGTGTCCGGTCACAACTTAATCACTAGAGTTCGGGAGAACTGACCGGAGCATCCGGTCAACATGATCGGAACGTTCGGTCACCCCGCAGAGGCACATAATGGTTTATTTTGAACACAGGTGTATAAATATTTCCTCCATTCGTGTGAGGGGGCACTTTTGCTCATTCCAACAGCTGAGAAACACCCTTGAGAGTGCCAAGAAGAGCAGGGTCCTAGTGAGGTGATTGAGATTTAAGAATCCAAGCGTGAGACCTCATTAGTGAAAGCAAGAGTAGCAAAGTGTACATCCACCCTTCTCATTAGGCTTGTCGTGGTCAAGTGAGAGTTCGTGCTTGTTACACTTGGTGATCGCCATCACCTAGATGGCTTGGTGGTGATTGGAAGTTTAGTGATCATCCGGCAGAGCTTATGGATGACCCAACTCGAGTTGTGAGTAGTTGTGGGTGATTCACCTTGATGGAGTGTCAAAGAATCAACCCATAGAGAGCACTTGATCCTTGCGCGGATCAAGGGGGAGCTACACCCTTGCGTGGGTGCTCCAACAAGGACTATTGGGGAGTGGCGACTCTCCGATACCTCGGCAAAACATCACCGCGTTCCTCTTTCTCTGTTTACTTTGAACATTTACTTTGAGCAATTCAATTCTTGTCATTTACATTCATAGAATCACCATGCTAGGATTGGAACATAGGTTGCTAAACTTTTGTGCGGTAGATCAATAGAAACACTTTCTAGGTATAAGGGGTTAATTAGACTAACCGTAGAGTTTAATTATTGCAAAGAATTTTAGAATTAGCCCAATTCACTCCCTCTCTTGGGCATCTTGATCCTTTCAGGGGACCTATACTGCCACCAACCACTCCAGGTCCAAGCGTATGGGCCTAGGTCAAAACTCTGACACCAGGAAAGAGGCTAGCACGCCTCGATATAACCCATGGCCATGACGGGCCATACCTAGGGATTCACATCAAGAACAGTGTCAGGAGTGCTGGTGCTATTCCGCCTAATCCTCGTACGGACGCTGACAGACACGTCAGTTCACCATGACGTTTGCCGGGACAGAGTGGAACGCCATGACCGGTAGATGACACCTATGCATGGCGCCAGTGACGAATAGGGTCACGATATGGAGCCATCCCTATTGATATCTTAAAGTGCAATCAAGCCCTAATTATGGGTTTTGGTGATAATGACCACACGATTAGAGAACTAATGAGATTTATCGAGATGACAAGTAGGGAATTCATGTTCGAGGATGCTACACAAAACAGAGGAGCTCCCAATTACAAATGTAGATGGCTTCAAACTCAAAGAAGGTTTAAATTCTTTTATATTTTGAATTTGAGTATAGGAAAAGACATACTATAAAGGGGACACAATACTTAAGCTAATATGTGCTACCAAGTGCTCAAACATACACATGCATCCTCAGATTCACAGCTAAGATAGTCTATACTTCACTCTTACCCTTGCTGTTTTGCATGTTGCGGCACTGCCGCACTTAAGCCATGGCACTACCATGACTTAAGTGACCGTTGGGGCTGACGGGGTATTTATACCCATCCTCTTTCTCCCCAATATCTCTCTTCTAGCTCCTACTCATTCAAGCTGGTTCAAAGCAGAAAAAGAGCTCTCTCTCTCTCTCTCCCTCCATTGTTGACCTCAAGCCCCAAGCAAATCCATTGATTTCCCAATTAATCCTTGAGGGAAAAGGGTCCCAAACTCGATTAGAGAGCCACTCTATTGATTCCCCAACTCAAAAGAGCACTTGGTTCATATTTTGTCCGATGATTGTGTTTGTTACTCTTGGAGCATGGCTCCTAGCCAGCTAGAGCATCGCTTGTGGAGCTTGCCAACTTGTGTGGCGGCCCCAAGAGGTTTGTAACCATCTCTTAAAGTCAGTAAACTCACCCCTCATCACAAGAGTTAAGTATGAATAGTTGAGAAGAATTGAATCATGGGAGAGGTGAAGCACTAGGTGCGGTAGTGCCGCTCCTAGGGTGCGATAGTGCCACACCCTCTGACCTAATTAGTTTAGAGTGCTTTCCTAACTCAAGATTTGAATCATCTTATCTATTTAGAGTGTTCTACAAGTGTTCTTGTATACCTCTTATGTATAGTTTCTTATGTGGACCTATATTTGTTTGCATAGATGTCCTCCAAAGGTGGTGATGATCAGAGGGGGAAGAGGAAGATGACAGAGCCTCAGGATAAGTAGATGCCTCATCATGGTCGTGGCAGGACCATAGGGGGTAGCAATAATACAGTAGGCAGAGATATTGCCAAAGATAGGGGGAGGAGAGATCATATGATCCAGAGGAGGAGAACCTAGAGAGGGCTAGCTGCACCATTCCTCTAGGTGCTTGCCCAAATACTCCACCTCATCTTGAGGAATTTGATAGGAGCTACATCAGAGAGTATTCTGAGGATGTAGTCATGAGGTGTCCTATTGACACACGTGCTCATCCCGTGCTCAACTATGCGGGAAAGCTAAGGATGGTGGAGAAAGCATGTGAGAATAATCCCTATGAGCAGCCAAAGGATTTGGAGATTGACTATAGATTTTGGAATGAGTTTCATTCCAACTTCTATGCATTTGTGAACTTCAACTCCAAGAAATCCAAGGTTGTGAAGATGCAGTATGTTGATTGGGAGGAAATGAAAGCAAAGAATGAGCTAGAATTCAATAAGGTGATCAAGGCTCTATAGTATCTACACTGATGAGATTCACTGGTTGACCGAGGGATGACATTATAGAGTTGATTTTGTGACTTTCAGCCAGATCCTTGGTTTTGGACAGGAGAAGCAGGGCTTCATGTACATTCATGATAAGGCTAGAGCTAAGATTCGCAACATTACATATATGTGGATTGATAGAAGAAGTGCAAATGGGAAGGTCAGTGGCCTAAAGAGCTATTATTATATTCTAAACAATTTGATCAGGCACACTATCAATCCTAAGGATGGAGCAACTTCTGATCTTAATGGATATGTAAGGAATGTGCTTGCTAGATTTGCTCCTAGAGGTGATAGGTTTAATGTCCCTCGTTTCATGTGGCGTGAGCTGAGGAATGCCATGGAGGATGGGAGAAAGGGGATACCCTATTCCCCTATCTCATGTTTATGACTGAGAGGGTCACTAGCTACATATTTGAGAAAGATGGTCTTCACATCGCCTACAAAATTGAGAAGACCCAAGGAGCAGGTTCTAGCAGGGTAGTGAGACGCTCTCCATCAGTTGAGGACATGCCTGAGTCATCTCGATCTAGGCCTCATAGGGAAAAGAAGATGGAGAAGTTTGGGAGATGAATTAAGGCCATTTTCACCACTTGCACTTATACAGTGAAGACCGCATAGCAGGACCGGTTGGAGAACCTGAAGCCAACTAGGAGGCTAGAGAGCATGTAGGGCTGCCACCTCTTTCTCTAGTTCAGTCACCTCCAATGTTTGATGACCTCCCTAGTCTTTCTGGGATAGATTCAGAGGATGAGGAGGAGTAAGAGTAGCCAGAGCTTGATCCTCACATGAGTTTAAGGTCCACCTTGCAATCCATGAGGAGGAGCACTAGGCGTGAGTGCCACACTTCGACCACTCATTGCCAAGGGAGGCGATGGTGTCTTCTTCTTCCTTCTCCTCTGACGATGACAATGATGATGGTGGAGAGGAGGATGCTGTAGGTGCTAGTGGAGCTACTGGTGGGGATGATGTCGATTGGGACACCATCCAAGAGGATGGAGAGTGAGTGTTGGTTTTTCTTCTTTTCTTCTCTTTTCGGCGCTTTATGCCAAAGGGGAAGAAAATTAGAGGGGTCAACAACTTTTTCGACGCCATGAAGGTTGCTACAGCTAGAAGTCATGTTCATTTCCGTTTAGAGTAGTCTTCATTAGGTGAGAGTTTGAGAGTCCATTAGAAACTTTATTTATGTAATAATGCTACTTAAGTACTTTTTATATGTGTGGGATATGGACATATATTAATCAATGTTATCGCTTGTGATACAATTGTGCTAGAATATATATCTTTATATGTATCACATATTGTGTGGTGTCTGTTTTGATCTGTGTTGTTACAACAAGTGCGATAGTGCCGCACTCTGGTTCGTCAGCATCGCACCCAGCTACAACAACAAACCATGTTGTGCATAAACTATCATTTGCATCACGTTTTACATACCTGACATAGTATGCACCACCACATAGGAGCATGGATATAAGGGGAGCCCCATCACTTTCACTAAAATGTGAATCTTGGCTTCTTATGCCAATTTGAGAATTCAATTCTCTATTCACATACTTAGGGGGAGGCTCTACATCCATGGCTCGAAAATCTTAGTATTTATTTCATATCTTTTATAAGCTCTAATTGGGTTGTCATCAATCACCAAAAAGGAGAAGATTGAAAGTGCAATCAAGCCCTAATTATGGGTTTTGGTGATAATGATCACGCAATTAGAGAACTAATGAGATTTATCGAGATGACAAGTAGGGAATTCATGTTCGAGGATGCTACACGAAATGAAGGAGCCCCCAATTACAAATGTAAATGGCTTCAAACTCAAAGAAAGTTTAAATTCTTTTATATTTTGAATTTGAGTATAGGAAAAACCATGCTATAAAGGGGACATAATGCTTAAGCTAATATGTGCTACCAAGTGCTCAAACATACACATGCATCATCAGATTCATAGCCAAGACAGTCTATACTTCACTCTTACCCTTGCTGACTTACGTGGTGCGGCACTGTCGCACTTGAAGAGAGGCACTACCGTAGTGCGGCACTGCCATGACTTAAGTGACCGTTGGGGCTAAGGGGGTATTTATACCCATCCTCTTCCTCCCCAACGTCTCTCTTCTGGCTCCTGCTCATTCCATCAAGTTCAAAACAGAAAAGGAGCTCTCTCTCTCCATTGTTGACCTCAAGCCCCTAAGTAAATCCATTGATTTCTCTATAAATCCTTAAGGGAAAAGGGTCTAAAACTCGATTAGGGAGTAGCTCCATTGATTCCGCAACTTGAAAGAGCATTTGGTTCACGTTTTGGCCAACGGTCGTGTTTGTTACTCTTGGAGCTTGGCTCCTAGCCGGCTAGAGTGTCGTTCGTGGAGCTTGCCAACTTGTGTGGTAGCCCCGGAAGGTTTGTAACCATCTCTTGAAGTTAGTAAACTCACCCCTCATCTTAAGAGTTAAGTCTCTTGATTTGAGAATGAGGAAGGGTTAGAAAGCTCTAAGCCTTAGTGGCTAACCTCAACAACGTGGAGGTAGGAAAGCCTTGGTGGCGAGCCGAACCACGGGATAAATCATTATGTCATTTGTGCCTGATTTACATTACTTGCATAACATATTGTGATTGAGGTGATTTCTAAGGTTTCTAGTCGATCTACTTGTGTGTGGTGGTCCTACCACTTCTAACTCTTGATCTGTGATTGTCATACCTGCAATAAGCTAGGAATTTTCTCTGATATAAGTTTTCGTTCATGGATTTTAAACTGTGACTCGAAGTTGTCTGCAGGTGCGGCGGTGCCGCTGTTCTGGCCCGGTAGTGCCGCAGTCCGGCAGTGCCGCCCTCCAGAGCGGCAGTGTCGCAGGGTGAATTAGATAAAAGTTTGAGTGTTTTTTTTTGACAGGCCTATTCACCCCCCCTCTAGGCCAACCAGAGATCCTACAACATCTATAGGATTGGTGGGACCCGCATGAAGGAGAAGAAGGGCCTGATAGCCCTGAAAGCCTTCTTCTCTCTCTGGTTCCTCTTATTTTTCTCCTCTGTAACCCGCGCTTTCCCTTCACCCATAAAAGGTGAAGCAGGGCGCCCCATGAAAGGGGAGATCGAGACACAAGAGCATGACACGAGCACACGGCTGAGCGGCAAGTGAGCTCTTAGCATCCGTTCACTCCTTCTACTAGAGACTTGGGATCCTCTCCCGCTCTCGCCTGTTTGTAACCCCTACTGCAAACAAAGTGCTGGTAATACGAGCAGCAGTGAACTGGATGTAGGAACGTTCTACCCGAACTAGTATAAACCCTTATGTCCTCCGAGCACACCATCCGAGCCAGACGCGTAAATACAAATTTATTCGTCGGTGGTCCAAAAACATCGACACTCACGCACTATGAACACACGTACGCAAACCCTACCCCTATTAGCACCTCCAAAGGACTGAGCCGATAGATCTCGAGATTTATGAAGTCACCATAGATGCCTCGCTATCGACGGGGACGTCGCCTACCACTTAAAGCATAGCACCGTTAAATCTTAGAATAAATCCAGGAAAATACGAGCATCCGTGATAGGTCGAGGACTTGAACCCGAATGGGCAAGTTCCACCACAAGGAACCTAACCAACTGATTTATGGTCTCTTTTTAACGTTATGATTTTGTCTATCGTGACGCCACATCCACATCAATCGTGATTTGTGAGTAGTTCTGGATGATAAAATCATACTACAAATATTATTTTTAGACAATCTAGATATTTTTTTCCAAAAAGTTATGTAAGTAAAAATTCTAAAATATAGTCTAGTTTAATCTAAATAATTTATAATTTTTTAAATTGGAAAATTATTAAAGCAAGTTTAGAATTTTTTTGGGTAAAATCATGATCTACCTTATGGTGCCTAGCTTAGAATTATTTGAAGCCTATGTGGTAAGCTCTTGGTATTTATTTACTAGTAGTCACTCTTGTTAACTATTATGACTACTCGGTGCTTATGACCTTGACTATGTAGACCCAAGTGACTTTGATAACAAAAAAATTCATACTATCTTGTAACCGCCTCACACTTGATCCTATTTATTTGTATGAACACATGAATCACTCATTCCTATATGTGACCGTGTTGGTGTAGAAAACATGGAGTGACAATAACATAACAAAAGTGACACTAACATGGTTATGCGCAATGTGGGTCATCGACGGGTTAAAATAGACAATAAGAGCATCTACCAGCAAATAACACACAAATCAGATCATAGAATGTTCAAATAATTTCAAGCTAGGTATTATAAGATAGAGCATGATTTTAGTAAAAATATAAATTTAGTTTCAAGTTTACTTGAGATGAAAAAAATAATTTATTTTAATGTTGAAGTGGATTTTATGTTTCTGTTTGCAATTTTTTTTAAAAAAATATCCAGGTAAATTTGGGAAAAAACTGCTTGTAGTCTGATTTGCGGCTGAACTACAAATGCAGTTTGATTTTATCGTCCTCGTAGCTAAGGTGGTGCCACAGAACCGCCATCTAAGGTATGTATGTAAGGTAAAAAAAATGGTTTAAAGAGATGAGGGACCAAAATCGGACTATGCGAATAGCTGAGGGGATGAAAAGGACTTTTTGAAATCAAAGAAGAAAAAGGAAATATACTGTGCATTATGGACCCTTTGGGGGAGGCTGCAAACAAGATCCGGTCCGTCCAAGCGAGAAGCCAATTGCCCAGGCGTATATGGGCCTCTGCCATCAGAAAACCCACGAGACATGGACGACGGGACGAGCACGTGAAGTCAGGTCACACGGCCTAATCCGCTAATCGCAGGCCCGGAGGCCTCCGCCTTGCGCCAACTGGCACGGCGCACGCTCCCACACGGTCACACCGGTACGCGGTCAGCTGCCCTCTGCCGACTTGCCGTGGCTTCTAGGCAGGCTTGCCCTGCCGTGCCGGATGCCGGATGCCGGCTGCCGGCTGCGCGTCCGCCCGCGCTCTCACGCATGGCGCGTCGACGGCGTACGGCTCCCGGGCGGAGCCCCGCGCGTGCCATCCGGTCCGTCGAAACGGACTGGCCGCCACCGAAGCCCGCCACGGCAAACCACGCGGTTCGCGGACAAACCGCAAGCTGTGCAGTGCACAGTGCACACCGACACCAGATGTTTCACGAGATTCAAAGGTGTTCTGGACTTCTGCATGCCAACCCAATCAGTGCCGAACCTTTGGTAGTTCGCCTTCAGCCCTTAGCTGGCGCGCCTCGGTCCAGTTTCGGATTTTCCAAGCCAAGGCCTTGTTTAGATTGAGAATAATTTCAACCCGATGAATAGTAGCACTTTCGTCTTATTTGGTAAATATTGTCCAATTGTGGACCAACTAAGCTTAAAAGATTCATCTCGTGATTTCGAACTAAACTGTGCAATTAGTTATTTTTTTTACCTACATTTAATACTCCATGCAAGCGGCTAAAAATTGATGTAATGGAGAGAGAGTGAAAAAACTTGGAATTTTGAGGGTATCTAAACAAGGCCCAAATTTGGCCAAAACTTGTCGGTCAGCCTAGCCGCTGTAGTGTCAACGCAGTACCAAATATTTAGTTAGCTTTCATTCGCCACATGTATAAACACAAATTGAACACATGCTTAGAAAACTAGTGCCAACAAAAACATGTATTATGTATATGCTACTACGGTACTCCAAATCGTTTGGGGTTAGATCATTCTATGATAGTAAATCCTTTCCATTAATGGTGACAGAATCATAATCAGCAAGAAATGCTTTTAAATACGAACGATCCAGCTAGCATCTTAACTAAGTCGAGGGGTGAATCCAGGCCAGATGATCACAAGGTCTTGTCTAGAAATAGATAAGATCATAAAAACTCGGGCTACGGGGGTAGACACCCCCGAACCATTTTAGCTTAAGGTAGAGGACTTCTCATCTACCCCCGAACCTCATGCCCTGCCCGTACACAGCGGCCCGTTACCCGGTGAGAAGGCGGGTACATTACATGTGCTTTGGGAACACGGGACAGGTGAGAGGGGTTTTTTAGAAACTATTAGTATTATATACAATGTTTTTCTATTGAAATTCTACAAAACGTAAGAGTCGATTGACCCCTGTGGTAATCCATAGCTCTGCCCTGCACTAAGAGGTCATTCGGTGCCACTATGATACCGTTATAGTCAAAGCCAGAGTAGAAACACAAAAATAAACCATTTAGAGATACTTGTAGACCACAAAAGTCGAAGCCAGAACATAAAGTACAAAAATGTACTCCCTCCATACCAAATTGTAAGTCATTCCAAGAATCTTGGAGAGTCAAAGTTTTTCAAGTTTGACCAAATTTATATAACAAAATAATAATATTTATCATACCAAGTAAGTATCATTAGATTCTTCATTAGTTATATTTTCATATTATACCTATTTGATGTCATCAATCTTTGTATTTCTCTCTATAATTTTAGTCAAACTTGAAAAAGTTTGACTCTCCAAGATTCTTGGAATGACTTACAATTTGGGATGGAGGGAGTAACTCCTTTTCCATACATAAAAACGGTTCCAACTCTTTTGGCCGTTTAGTGTGGTTCCGTTTGAAACATTGTCGAAGTCGGTGTCCGAGTTGCACCAAACGAGCTATATTTATGAACTAAAATATGGTTTTAGATAGTAAAGTTCATTTCTCGTTGTAAAACCATAATAGGTGAGACGTATAAAACCATCACTGATGAGATTTTTTTTCAATCGTTTCTTTCTCTACCAGACGAGCATAACAAGCAAGCACGCACACCTTACATATAAAGAATCTGATCCTACATATACCAGTATTTCTTCTAATCAAACCGGCCGACTTTGGCCGCCAACCAGGGCATCCACGATAGCAAATTTTTTTACCGCATTTGATACAAAATCTACGGTATCCGTCCAGCGACTGTACATATGGCCAAAAAAAAATCTTTCCCTCGCACTCCCCACACGCCACTCCCCTGCGGCCATCCCTCTCTCTGCACGCCGCTATGGCACAACCGTCCGAAATAACAAGCTTTCGGAGGTGCTCGTCTTCCACTAGACACTAAGCACCTCGAAAGTGAGCTACATCGGACAGTTCCGTCGAGCATACCTCAAAGGAGAACACGAAACAATTCATGTTTTACATACAGAATCTAATAATGAGTACGGGCTTACAATACTTAGTCCATTTCATACATAAAGAGTCCTTGAAAATTATTTATTACAATATCAGAGTTCAGAGTGCGATAATTAAACTGCGGAATGAAAATAAACATCTAGCGGAAACGATACAAGGAACCGTCTATGCCCACCAGAAGATTCCTCCACACAAGAGTTACTCCTCAAGCTGCACCTGCAACAGGGGTAAAATAAACCATGAGTACACAATGTACTCGCAAGACTTACCCGACTAGTGGAAATAGTTTCTTGACTCTCAAGGATATGATAGGCAATATGAGTTTGTTGTTTTATTTTTGTTTGCGAAAAACATTACTAGAAGTACGTCCTTAAGATCAAGTTTATTTAGCAGTTATGATTACTTCATTAGCTAACCATTCTACGTAAGTACCTGTTCTACTTTCAAGCAAGGGTTAAGCAATCAGAACTATTTCACCATCTTTTATCTTCTCGTTCTTACTTCGGTGCTAGGCTATAGTCAAGTCGTACCGTCTCATGAAAATGATGGTTCACGAACCAATGTATTCCAGTTAGGTACCCCAAAATACATGCCCCGTTTGTACCCTAGGCACAAACAAGACCAACCCATTTCACTCCTATCATAGGGTCCACGTTCCCGTCCAAACTTGAACTCCAAGCCCCCACACTTGAGACCCGGTCTCAATATGGTGCTTAGACCTCCACCTTTCTCTACCTCCAATTAGTCGGTCTAAAAAGAGCTGGAACCCACGACAAGAGCGTAACGAACCTTTCCGCTCTCATAAGCAAGTATGTGCTCAGGACAGGATAATAAATCTGTGACCTGACTACCATCTACAGCAACGGACGGTCCTTAATCAACACGAACAGGGAAAACAGTATAACCAAGCTAAGCCCCGTTGACCGCGAGACACAACCTATTACACCCACTAATACCCATACCATATCCCTACCCTGTCTCTATTTTTTCCTTTCATCATTTTATTATGAGAGTATTATGTAACAGAACCGACCAAATCATAAGAACGCAAGTACAAAAACAATCACCGAAGTGATCAAATTTCTGTACTTAAGCTCCCATAATCCCGGTAGTCCGAAAATCACGAAGGATTTCAACCAACTCTCGACATACAAACCAAGACCGTAGTGATTCAACACAACACATCATTCGTTACAACATTTCACAAGTAGCATTCAGATTACATCCATCAGAGTTCAAATAAAATATTACAAACCAAGTTTAAAGTTTGCGGAAGCAACATAGTTTAGTACATAACTTCATAGTTTCAAATACATTGCCAGATCTTAGTCATGTCCCACAAAAGCATCTTCAGGTATGAGAACTAGGAGAGACCGCGTCCAACGGTCTAGTCTTCATCCCTAGCCGGGAGAAGGCAATACTTGCAGCAACCAAAGTAGAACTGGTCATCTGCAACAGGTGGTAGATAAACCCTAAGTACGAGAAGGTACTCAGCTAGACTTACCCGTCAAAACTAGAAATAAAAGACACCAAGGGTCATGCAAGGCTTATGAGGTAGGCTAGCTAGACACAGTTGTATAAAAGAGCTTATGAATATAGTAACCAATTTAAACTTCGCATCAAGTTTATTATCATTTACCTGTCCACTAAATTTGCACCTGTACTAGAGCACTCACTTATTAGGAGCAATCAATATTAACCATAGCAGGTATAATAAGGCTATCATCATCATATCATCATTTCCGAACCATTATGTTATTTAGTGTATCTACATTGGAGATAAGCCCGTCAAGTTCTCACTAACCGGGAGAGATGGCGATTCGAATCGAATTACAACTCAGCTGAGGGGGTATTCCTAACTCTCACCCTGGCATACTTTGCAAGGGTAGCCGTGGGTCACCTTTGGTACAACTCAGGAACCAAATTCACGGGTTCGATCAGCGCCAGCACTCTTAGGGATTACCCTTCTGCCAGGACGATCAGGACTTTTAAATCACCTGCCCTTGGACTCATGCCTACGGCTCCCTTCCGAGGCGTACTTTATACTTATCGACTCCCGGCCTAAGTTGAGCTACTCGGCTTCGCGGTCGGTCTTCGGACACGGCCAACTAAGAGAGAGGCATGCGTTCAACATGAACAGGAAAGGCTCCAAGATTCAGTCCTTAAGCGACACAGACGGAGTCACTACAAACCGGAAAGCCTCCGCCCAGTCTTCATTTCAAATTAAGACAGGTTCTTTTCCACGATAGCAAATATAGCCAACCGTGCCATATGTATATTCCTATATCTCGCAGGTGACAGGAAATCACCTGACTTCTACCGTGTTTAAGCAGGGCTAAGCACTACACGAGCCTGAGCTACATAGGATTTAGGGTATCAATATCTGGACAAGGATTGGATAACCAATGCAGCAAGTGTTTGCATCCAACACCTAAACTTAATGCAACAATATATATATATATATATATATATGTAACAATAATATTTTAACTGCAATTTGAAAATTAGGAGGCTTAATATGCTCCGGGACTTGCCTTTCACAAAGTTGCACGGACGATGATCCGGACACTCAACGGCGACCTCGTCTGGCACCTCTCCCATGGGCTGCACCTCATAAACCTTCGGTGTTGGCTGCTGCTGCTCCCCGCTCCGTTCCTCGAATTCCAACAGTGTCACACCTTCCGGTACACCTATTGCATGCCGATGCACACGATAAATATCATGGATGCATAAGGAATGACATGATGCTCATGATGAATGGATCACAGTAAGTGTTTAACGAAACATCACTGGACACTCGTTTACCGATTAAGAATAGCTCTATTCAAATCACTTTAAAACATGTATCTAACTTAACTTGAAGAACGAGATCTACTTACCTAACTTCCATAACATAAGATAAAGGTGCTCATCTTCAGTTAAAGGCCTAACACCTAGGAACATTACCACAAGCTTAGGAAATAGTAAAGGCATACTTAAATCAAAGTTAAGGTTTTACATGCAAACGAGTAGTTCCTTAATTCAATCATAACCAGAGTTCTATAAATTCAAATGACTTGCAAGAGGACATTCTGGAAAGCTTATGAAATTCTCTACAAATCATTTGTAAACATCAAAGCATGATTCTTACATTAACCAAATCGAATTCTAGTAAACCTAGAATCTGTCCAGAAATGATAGGTTTACTAAATTAATTATTTAGTGATGATGCAAAAGCATAATTGGACCAAACCAAGTTTACCAACTTGTTGCACATACCAGAGGAACATCAGAAAGTATAGTGCCAACTTCTAAATAATTTATTTAATGCCCTTTTCTAATTTATTTAGTTAATTAGGTGATTAAAGCAATATATAGTAAAACTATTCAGAAAAATCTACAAAAATTACAGTAGCTATCTCATGCTTCACATAGACTACCATAAAAATTTCAAAGCCATTGGGCAAGCAAAACTTGTTGTATCCAAAATAACAGGTGGCATGTCTATTTCTAGCATAATTAGGAAATCCTAATGAAAAGTGTCAAGCAACATATTTCACATTTTTCCTAGCATCATTCTAGCATAAGAATAGCACTCACCAAATTTTACCTTTACTGGATCTATAGAAAAATTATGAAAATTCACACAAGATCCATCCATGCAAACAAGAGAATTTCCTATCTCCTACATACAGTGTCCAAAATATATGAAAATTTAACTACAAGCTATTCATGATATGAGCAGTACACCATAAAAATTTCATGCCATTTGGAGCTACATAGAAAAAGATATAATTACCCTTATTTCCTTCATGATTAAAAGAGATAATTAGCAACTTCATTTTTCATAACAGAACATGGCATAAATTATATTTTTAATATAAACTAGACATTATCATGAACTCAACAAAATTGGAACCACATCATTTGAATCTATCAACTAGGAGATACATATTTTTGAAAATGTACACAATTCTGTGAAAAAGAATAAACAAAACAAATTCGAAACCCTAACCCTACTGCTGGGCCGGCCCGAAAGCACTCGGCGGCCCACGACGCACGCGCTGGCGTGGCCCAGACTCGGTGCGGCCCAGGTCTGGTTCCCGCCTGAGCTTCAGCGACTGACGCGCGGGTCCCGCTCAACAGAGAGACAGACAGGGGAGGGAGAAGGGACGGCGGCGTAGCTCATCGCTGGTGACAGCTCCGGCGAAGTCATCGGTGCTACGGTGTTTGCCTCACCCATGCGCATCTAGTGGAACCATCTATTGAAGCTATTGCAGCGGCTAGAGGCAATGGCGACGGCCATGGCGGCGCACGGCCACGGCTTGGCCGGCTCCAGCGAGGCCCGACCCCGTAGGGCGTGGCTAAGCTCGGTACGAGCTTCCAGTGTTCACTACCAAGCTAAACCAGCAAGGAAGAGGGGATGGGAAGGCCGCGATGGCAGTTGGCCACGTGGAGCGCCAACTCCGGCGAGGTCCCGCCATGGCGGCGGTGGAAGAAATGGCGAATACGCGCTTACCAAGCCTCAAACGACCCGACTAAAAGGTGGAGGAGGGAGAGGAGATCACGGCGAAGCTAGGGGCAAGATGGCCGATGTGTTTTTGCAGTGGCGAGCGCTCAAGGCGATGGTGAAGCGCGGTCTGAAATGGAGGAGCTGCTGCGGCTTGTCGCTGCGCGCGGTGGAGGCGAAGGAGATGCAAATGAAACGGTGAGTGCGTCGGGCAGGCGCACGGGGTGCTCATGTCGTGGCCAGCAGCGCTAGGATGCCCGCGACGTATGGCAGTGAGGTTAGCTGGCCGACGACGGGTGTCACCCACGCGGCGTTCGTTTTCTGAATGCTGTCAGTTACTGTAGTTCCCATTCAGTTACATGATCCGCCTGACAGTGCAACTTAAACACATTATCACGACTAAACCGTCGATCAATAGCAAAAACTGTGTACATGAAAATTGTAGCCCTACCTTCCATCTCCAACTTCTATTCAAGGATCACAGTCTAATTCTCCAAGGATCAGAAGTTACATCAAGCCAAAGTTGGCTTGATCCAACTGAAACTGGATTATGACTTAGCAATTTTTCCAAGTGTGAATTCAGCATGGAAATATGACTTGTGGGCCATGTTTGAACATGTTCTAGCCATTTTCATGAGATGGTCATATTGAGACTTTTGTTCCTTGATAAATTAGCTACAACTTTGGTAAAGGGTGCACAGCCATGCAAGGTTTCTAAGTTGGACTTTTTAATCAGTCAAACAGAGTCACTCTATGGGTCATTTCAAGTCAAACCTCCCCTAGAGGGCAATTTGGTCATTTTGGTCCACATGAACAATGTCCCAACAATTACCCTAAGTGTAGTTAAGGTGTATTAGACCATAATCAACCACTTTACACAAGTGCTATACCAATTTCTAATGATCACATGTGATGAAGCAACAAAACAATCAATTCACTCAAATATTGCAATTCCATGTTTCACATGTTTCATTACTTTTGTTGCAATTTTTAACTTGCCACATTCCTACCATGTTGCCATGTTTCAAGGTATGAGAAACTCATGTTGCATTCACATGTTGCACTACTACCATTCACAAGCAAATCCAGTATGAAACAAACAGAATTGCGAATGTTGCATATGTATGTTTCAGTGACAATGGCATGATGAGATAGATGATGCATATGTTTATGAAATGAAATACACTTTTGTGGAAGCCAAACACCTAGGGTGTTACATATTAATAATCCGCTGTTGTGAGCAACGACAAGTTACTCACGCTACCGATGACCTAAGCATAGCATCTACTCGAACCTGCACTAGTAAGACTCTTAGGACAGGTGTATCTATGCATGTGGTTTCCATAAAATTCCTGTAACGTAAATACACAACACATATATATACGGTAAATTATAAAATAGAGGTTATGCACCGGGGCTTGCCTTAGGCAGGCGCGGTGTCAGCTGAGTCAATTAGTGGCAGCTCCGGGACCTCCTCCTACACAAGAATCTCCTCGTACTCCTCGATGATCTTCTCAAACTCGTGATCATCGGTGGTCACGATCTTCGCCAACTCGTTCTCTACATGCATGCGATGATGACGCAACACTTAGCATTCATGCAACAACAACTATTAAACTAAGAATGCGCATACCAAACTAATAAACTAGCTCTAATGACTAAGATACTAAGCTAACTATCATCTTCATCAAACAAGGTGTTGGATTTAACTAACAAACACTTAGTTTTGTAATTTAAGGGTATATCTTTATTTCTACTAATGTTTTAATGTATATTGTGTAACACCTTTGGTGTACACTGTAAATCTTTTGTTAAAACATGTCATGAGCATCATGGTTATGTGTTAATGCATGTGATATAGTGTGTAAAAATCAATTTATGTAACTTAAAACGATCATCGAAAACGCGAAACGAACGCTATATTTCATAGTCAAGTTATATCACTTAGGGTTTTAAATCAATTTTTATTAAGCGAAAACACTATAGAATGTATATACGGAATTTTAGTAGAGTTAGAAGTATGAAATTTGTAGATGGCGATGAAATACCTGTGGTTGAGAAAGGAATTCAATAGCTAGCATACTTAATAGCTTGGAAATCAAATTTGACGCGAACCCGATCAAGACTTAGTTGATTTCCTAAGTTTGAAAAGTGGGTTGACAAAGCCAAGTTTGACAATTTTTGTAGGAGAATTGGATTAATTAGTGGTATGGTTTCATGGCTGGTTTTGATAGCCTAACATGCCCTCTCGAGTATAGAATAGGTGGTTCAGCAATTGAAGCATCAAATTGGGCTTTTGGGATGCTTTAAAAATCGTGCGTGGCACGTTCCTGACCAATTTCAGCGTCCGGACGCGGTCATCGTGCCTAGACACTCGGCACTGCTGCGTCGGCTGCCCGACGCACGCGCGCACACACACCACTGCGCTAGGCTGGCCACTTCACCCTGCGGTGTCCTTGTCGTTACCGTCGTGGGCCAGTCGCTCTGGTCGTTTTGCTACCGCCTGGACGCCTGCCTTGTGTTGTCATCAAGTTGCCTCATGCTATCACCGTTGTGCCACGCACGCGCATGCTCCTCTGTGCCATGTCATCACGTTGGGCGCACTATGTGCAAAGGCGCGTGGCACCCCCATGTGTCGCTGCTCTGCCTGGCGTCCACGTCACGCTGAGGCGACACAGTGCTCGCTGCTCGCCGTGCCATAGCCACTGCTGGCCTCGTACTGCGCCACACATGGATCTGCTATTCCCTCGCCTTGTCCTCGTGTGTTAAATGGCTTCATGACGTGTCGTGATGTCTCGCCCCTGCATTTCTCGCGCGCACTGCTGTGGCCACCTGGGACGCCAGGCGGGACCAAGCTACGCCTGAGTTAAATTTGCCGTGCATGGTCACTGTCTGAGGAATTGCTCACACCAGGCGCTGGTGTTGGAGCCATGCTACCGCCCTGTCACCTTCGGCCTTCAATTGAGTCCGACCGAGCTTTAATTGGTCGTTTTCGCCTTCGCCGTGCCATTAAGGCCGAAACCGGCCACGACCGAGGATAGCTACTCGTCGCACCACCTCTCACCAATTTGCCTCCACCATGAGTTTTGCCTTGATCCCCTCCATCCCGTGCGCACCCCCACTTTCACCGCCACTGCCTTCCCGGTGCCGCTGACACAATCGTGCCACCGCCACCGTCGTGGAGCTTGCTGTGCGCACGTGGCTAGACACACCCGGTCTGTCCATGGCCAAACCTACACCACAGCAGCCACTAGGGTATGCTAGTGTTGCTTTAGGGTTAGCTATATCTCACTACGGTGACTTAGGGTGGCCGCGTGGTTGTGCCGCCATCGCGCATGGCCACGCGCCATGGCCACCATTGCCACAAACTTCGCTGCCCCTGTTATGTCAGCTAGGGTAGGCTCTTGGGTCGTAGATGCTATTCGACTCGCTAGCTTGGGCGAGGAGAGGCTAGGTTGGCCAGCGTGATCGCCCTGTGCCAGCGTCGTCGCGCCGGTGCGCGCGCGGGTGCCCGAGGGTCTGGCCGTTGTGAAGTTAGATTTTTTCGAGGGCTAAATCGCTTAAGCCCAGATTATAGGAATAGGGCGCATTAGGGTCAGGGGAATAGCAGTTAGTTTAGGGGCGTTTTCACAAATTTGGTAGGCGCGCACGGCCCGCCTTGTCGCGGGTTGTTGTCGCACAGTTGGGCCGCGTCCTGCATGGGCCGCGCCGGCGAAGCACACGTGAGCACGCGCTGCGCGAAGTGGGCCATGTTGGTCGTGGGCCGCGCTGGGCTGTTTCGCCCTTTTTCTTTTCTAATGAAGTAGTTAATGCTTTTCTAATTTAATTTGTGAACTGATCTTTGATAATTAATAAATTATGTAGGTGTCCAAAAATTGTGAAGTAAATTTTGTTAGGTTCCTAAATCCATGATCTATCATTTAGTGTATTTAGCTCATACAGTTCTGTGATATCCTTAGGGTTACTTTATTTGTTTTAAAAGGCTTGTTGTTATTATGATTATTTAGATAATGAATTTTCGTGCTGAAATGGTAGAAGTGCTAGCTCTAAAAATTTTATAGTAGACTCATAACCTTATTAGGTACCCACTATAATTTTTGTAGCCTTAGAATAGGTTGATAAATAGGGTAGCTAGTACTCCTTGTTTTATCGTATATAGAGTAAATCAATATTAAGAATAGGGATGCCTTTAGTTGCTAAGATAATGTATGCAATGTTTCATACATGTTAGTGGAATAATAGGTAACTTAGCATCTTAGTCAGTAGGGCTAGTTTAGTAGCTTGATAGATGTATTCTTATTTTAAGAGTTGTTGTTGCCGTATTACAAAGTGTTGTATCATTATTTCATACATGTAGATAACGAGTTGGTAGAGTTCGTGCCTGCGGGCGAACAAGACTGATGAGATCATTGAGTAATATGAGGAGGAGATTCTCGTACATAAAGGAGCCCCAGAGCCATCAGTTATTGACTTTGTTGACACTCCGCCTGCCCAAGGCAAGCCTCGGTGCATAACCCTTATTTTGAATGATCACTGAATATATATATGATGTGCATTTATGTTACAGGCATTTTATGGAAACTACATGCATAGATATATCTACCCATAAGTCCTACTAGTACAGATCGAGTACCTGCTATGCTCAAGATTTCGGTAGCATGAGTAACCTACCGTTACTCACAATAGGTGACTATTAAGATCACTCATGATAAAATAGTGAAAAGGAAAATAGAGACCGGGCAGGGATAATGATTGGGTATTGGTGGATGTAAGAGGTTGTGTCCTACGGCCAACAAGGTATAGCTTGGTTACACTTTTTCCCTGTCTATGTCGGTTAAGGACCGGCTGTTGCATTAGGATTTAGTCAAGTCATAGACTTATTATCCCTAGCACATACTTAGGTATGGGCGCATGGAAGACTTGTTGCTCTCTTGTTGTGGGTTTCAGCTCTTTTTAGACTGACTGATTGGAGGCCGGGATGGTGGAGGTCTAAGCACCGCACTGAGTCCGAGACTTAGGAGCGGGGGCTTGGAGTCCAAGTTTGGACGAGGACCTAGACCCCATGACAGAAGAGTGATGAGTTGGTCCTACTTGTGACTAGGGTACAAGCGGAGCGTGTGTTTCGGGGTACCCAGCTGGGCACATTGATTCACGAATCGCTGATGTTCCAGTACGTCTTGTCTATAGTCTAGCACCGTAGTAAGAACTGAAAAATGAAAGATGATAAAATGGAATTGTTTGCTCAACCCTTGCTTGAAAGTAGAATAGGTGCTTACATAGAATAGCTAGATAATGAATTAATCATGACTGCTAATAATAATAGAAATAAGGATTCACTATTAGTATTTCTTTTTGTAAAAAGAAAGCCTAGCAAACCATAAAGCTTATCATATCTCTAGGGGTCAGGAAATTATTCCCACTAGTCGAATAAGTCTTACGAGTATATTGTGTACTCAGGGTTTATCTACCCCTGTTGCAAGTACTGCTTGAGGAGTAGCCATTGTGTGAAGGATTCTTTTGGTGGGCACAGACGGATCCTTGTGTATTATCGATAGATGTTTCTTTTTATTCCGCTGTTAAATTTCCGCACTCTGAATTTGGTACAGTAATAATATATTTTATGAATTCTGGATGTATGAAATGGACTAAGTATTATAACTCGTTCTCATTATTGGATCTTTGGGAAAAAACGTGGATTATTCAGGCTCTCTCTTGGGGTGTGCCCGACAAAATTCGACTGATGTAGCTCGCACTTGGGGTGCTTAGTGTCTAATGGAAGACAATCGTCTTCGTAAGTGTGTTATTTTGGGTGATTCTGCCACATATTGAAACAAAGAGCATTTAACTATCCTAATGCTTAGTCTATTCTAAGGCTACAAAAATTATAGTGAGCACATAATAATATAATAGAGCTACTATAAAATTTTTAGGACTAAATCTATCACCAATTTACCACAAAAGTTCCTACAATAATTAACTTAATATTATTAAGCATCCTCAAATGATTTAATAGCTCCTAATGTCAATATGTATAAACATGAACTAAATACACCAACCGATAGAGCATAATTTGAGGAACCTAACAAAATTTATTTCATAATTTTTAGACACCTATATGATTTTATATGATTTACCAAAGACCAGCTCAAAATGAAATTAGAAAACCATTGTTAATTCCTTATGAAAAAGAAAACTAAATCTCCTGCGCAGCCCGCGAGGGGGGGGGGGAGTCCCGCGCATGTTGGAGATTTTGCAAAAGATACCACGAACTCCTCCCAATTTACAACTAAGTGCTAACACTATTTTCTCATCTCTCAAACCTTCTCACTTAACCCCCTGACTTTTCCCTAATTCACCCGCGCGCACCCCCAGCGACTCAGCGCATGGCGGCGCGATGGGCGATGACATGGCGCGACTATGCCAGCCACCAGAGGCTCGCGCTAGCCCATCGATTGGGCTGAGCTTCAACTGCGGTCCAACCGCCTACACCAAGCAGCAACACGGGACGGCGGGACGCGCTAGAGCGAGCTGCAGCGACGTGCGGCTGTTCACGACGGTGGCGCAGCTGCCTCGGCGATGCAGAGCACCTAAGAACCTAACTGGCTAGCGAGGGAGCATCAGTAGACTACCGTGGACCTAGCCGAGGTGATGGTTGGGGTGGACGATAGCGGAGGAGGTGTGGCCACGTACGGTCGAGCCGTGCAGCGGTGCATCGTGGTGGCGCGGTCACGTAGCAGCGACGAGGAGGTGGTAGCAGTTCCACTGGCGTACGCAAGGTGGAGAGGGAGGCAAGGCAAAACTAGTGGTGCAGGTGAATTGGCTCAGGAGGGATGGTAGGAGGGCTGCCCTCGTCCATGGCCAAACGCGACCTTATCGGCATGGCGGCGGGAAACATGCCAAATTGGAGCTCGACCGGGCGCCATTCAAGGCGGGGTGGGGTCAGGCAGCAAGAGGACTTGATGGTGGAGACACAGGTGCGCGGAATTGAAAGGAGATGACCACTCGCTAGTCAATTACATAGGACATGACTCCGACGGTGGCAGCAGAGAGAGAGATAGACCGGTAGGTGGCACATCACAGCCTCGCCTTGGCGGGACGTGCTCGTCGCGACCGGGAAGGCATGCACGCAGACATAAAGGACAAGCGTGCGCGTCCCTGAATGGCCATGGCCCGCGCGGCGCAACGCCATAAATGGCAAGGCGACGGCGAGCACGGCCACGTGTGCGCAACAGTGGCGGCCTCGAACAAGGCCAGCAGAGGTGCAGAGAGAAGAGCAGATGTGACAGTGAGGCGATGGCACCGGCAGCGACTGTGTCGCGGCACGAGGCGGGTCGGCAGTGCGGTGGGACAGCCAACAACGCTGCACAGCCACGCAAGCAACAGCAGCGGCTCCGCGCGGTAGAAGCCAGTGGCGACCAGGCCAGTGGCAACCATGGTCGGCCACGCGCGGTAGTGCGCGCACGTGTGAGCGACGACGTGCGCCCAAGCGTGGTGATCGCGTCCACCGGCCAACCCAAGAACGTGTCGTGCACCCATTTTAAAGAACCTATAACAACTAAACGGTTGCTTCTAGACCTAAACCATCTTCACCATGCTCAAGATGACATATGAGGCTACCAAACTGAGCTAAAACATAACACCTATTCTTACCCCGATTTCACAAAATAAATTGCCAAACATAACATTGTCTAGCTGTCTATATACATAAAAATCTTCTAAGTCTGAGCTAAATTTGATTTCAAGTTGCATTTCTAGGCTATTAGAAATATTGGCTAGCAATGTTATTTTTCTACAGCAAGTATTTCATTGTCATTTACAAAGTTCATATTCCAAACTTTATTTAAGCGTCACATAAATGTTTTATAATATTTTTGTTCAATTTAAAATAGTTTTAAACCATACTTGATACATATGAGTTATGTAATAGCTTATCATTTAATATTTTTATTGATCATCTGAAGTTACAAAAATGCTATCTACACCTTCCATCACATGCATTATCACATAAACATGATCCTCACGACATGGTTTGGTAATTTGTTTAGGGCGTAACACCGAGGATGTTACACACTCCCTCCCCCACACTCGATCCTCCTGCTCTGCTGCCCCTCCCCGCGCCGCTCTCTGGAGCCTCCCCTCCACACGCTCTGCTGCCGCTCCGTCCTTGCCAGCGCCGCCACTGCTCCATCCCTCTGCATCCCCTCCTATGAAGGCCACCTCCGTCCTCACCTGCGCCGCCACACCGCCGTGCCCTAGGGTTGGCTTTCATTCGCCTCATGTATAAACACAAATTGAACACATGCCATGTATTATGTATATGCTGCTACGGTACTCCTAATCGTTTGGGGTTAGATCATCCAGAATCGTTCTTTGATGATATATCATTTTCCATTGACGGTGGTAGAATCATGATTAGCAAGAATTGCTTTTAAATACGAATGATACAGCTAGAATTTTGACTAAGTCAGAGACGAATCCATGCCAAATAATCACTAGGGTCTTGTCCGAAAATAGGTGGGTTCATTAGAAACTATCAACATTATATACAATATCTTTCTATTGAAATTCTCAAAAACTTTGCGGTTGGTTGATCCCATTGATGAGGTATAGCTCCACCCCTGGACTAAGAGGTCGCTCGGTGACGCTTCAATATCGCATAAAAATTAGGTCATTTGGTGATGTTCGGAGACCACAAAAGTTGGAGTGAGAACAAAAAAAAAACAAAAAATGCAACTCTTAAACCCGGCTTGATCTGCTTCTTTTTTCATCCGGAACAGTGTTTTTCTCTCACAAATTCCTCCAGCATTCCTCCAAACCATCCAAATTCCTCTAGAATTCCTCTAAGCAAACAGGCCCATAAAAATGGCTCTAGTCCTTTAACTTGTCCAGAAGTGCTCCTCCTCCTCCGTCTGTTTGGTGTGGCTCCGTTCGAAACATTGTTGAAGCCGGTTGTGGAGTTGCACTACACTAAACGAGCCGTAATTTAGAATCAAAGTATGGTATAAGACAATCAAGTTCCCCTCTCGCTGAACTAAAAAAAAGTTCCCCTCTCGCTGCAAAACCACAAACGGTGAAATGTTGAGGTGCATAAAACCATTGTTGATGAGATTTCTTTTTGGATCATTTCTTTCTCTACGAGGCGAGCGTAACAAGCAAACACGCACACCTTACAAAGGTATAATAAGCAAATAAAGAATCTGATCCTACATATACTAGTATTAATATAAAAATAACACCTCATCTAGTCGTTTTCCATCTGGTGCCGTCGCACCATCCTTTTTACCAACAGTCTGGCCTGCACGCCATTGCCGGTATAGACCGCAAGGCGTGCAACCGAAGGAGTCGTAAATGGTTCTGTTGGCAGTCGGTGGGTCAGCTTGGCCCCGCCCGGTCCGTGGCCCTCACCTCATCTCAGCCTGTTCGTCAGTTGGTTTCAGTCAGCCCAAATCAGTCAACCAACAATATTTTTTTCTTACGAAAAACCAACATCAGCCAGCTCAAACCAGCACCAGCACCGATCAGCGAACATGCCCATGGTTTCTCAATCAATAAAAAAAAAAAAACTCTCACCTCCGTGCGATGTGTGGAAAAAAAGGCGTAGGCGTAGCGTAGGTTCGGTGCGTTCGCACGCACCCTCCTATTTAACCCGCTCCTTCCCTCCGCCTTCTCCTCAGGACAGACAGACAGGAAACTCCTCTTCGTCTCCAGTCTCCAACTCCCTCCTCACCCAGATCCAGATCTCGCGGCGAGGCGAGGGGGCGGAGAGACCGCCGGAATCGGATTGGCAACGACTTCAGGAGGTATGCCTCTCTCCGTCTCTGGTCTCGGATCCTTTCCCTGTCCCGGCAATTCCACGTAGCCAGTAGCCAGCCCAGTCCCGTTTTTGCTCTGAGGAAATCCTCTCTTTGCTGTGACCCAGCACTCAAATCGAAACCACTCACCCTCTGGCACTGGTTCAGATTTGTTTTCTGCGTGCTGTTTAAGGCGCGGGGTCAGCTCTAGCACTCTACCACAACGATCAGCGTCTATTTTTCGACCGATTAGACTCAGGAGATCGCGCGGAGATCGCTTATACTCCTACACCTTAGTGGACTGTAATAAGATCCAGGCCGCGTTCTAGTATTTCTTTACTTTGTTTTGGTCTCTAGAAAAATTGGCGAGGAGGAAATGGTCGTCGTCAGTATGTATTGTCAAATGCCATTGAGCTGGGAGCCAGGGAAGACTGGTCATAAAAAAAAGGGCGTCCCCAGTGTAGAGAGCTCTCGCTCTGCGGGGTCTGGGGAAGGGTGTTAGTGGCACAAGCCTTCCCCTCCCCTGTGCAATGTGAGGAGACCGCGACTTAAACCCGGGACCTTCCGGGCACAGGCGGTAAGACTCTACCGCTTGCACTAGACCCGCCCTTCAGGGAAGACTGGTCATACGTTTAGTTTATTTATCACCAAATGTCAGATCTCCACTAGGCATCACCACGTCAAACTACTGCAGTGATCATTGGCGTTGATCACGAGTCTTAACTTAACACAATTGTGCACTGAAATCATTGGATGGCTTATACGGTCATTTTCTTTTCAAAATATGTTATGTGCTCAGAGTTCCTTACTCAGCTACTGTTTTTGGCTTGCAATTGGTAATCTGAAGTATGTATATGAGCCAGCATGCCTACAAAGATTTGCTAGTGGCAATGTTGGCAGTATCAGTGGCTTGTAGCAACAATTTTATTGACTTATGATCTCTGTTGACAAAAGTCGACCAGATTGGTATGCTTCAGTAGTGTGCATGTCAGCTGCTGTTAGATCGTGCACATTGTGCACCACTTGTCACAGTATTATTATTTTGGTTTTAAGCTCTTGTCATTACTCATTTATTATTTGTCGCTACTGGCTTTTCAGCAAATAAACTGATTTGTGAATGCTAACGGGTAATGGCAACCCTGAAAACTTGTAGGGTTAACTGCCGTCATCTGAAATAATTTATTCGACTTAGTACTTTTACAGCTCAAAAAGTTTTTTTTTCTGGAAATATCTGAGAGAACCATTAATTTTGAGTCTTTCTGCATAATATACATCATAGCTGGCATGTCCATGATGATTGCTAGTGGCAATGTTGGCAGTATCGGTGGCTTGTAGCAAAAAATTTATTGACTGATCTATTTTGACAAAAGTCGACCAGACTGGTATGCTTCAGTAGTGTGCATGTCAGCTGCTGTTAGATCGGTGCACATTGTACACCACTTGTCACAGCATTAATATCTGAGAGAGCCATTAATTTTGAGTCTTTGTGCATAATATACGTCATAGCAACTATGCTCTTGTTGCAGTGAGCCATGCTTACTAACATAACTAATTGCTGTTATTGTCATATTCCACATGCAGTCACACTTAGCAAGATGGTGAAGATATGCTGTCTTGGTGCTGGATATGTTGGTGGCCCAACCATGGCTGTCATTGCACTGAAATGCCCTGCTATTGAAGTTTGTGTTGTCGACATTTCAGTTCCACGCATTGCAGCATGGAACAGCGACCAGCTCCCAATTTATGAGCCAGGCCTTGATGATGTGGTCAAGCAGTGCCGTGGCAGGAACCTATTTTTCAGCAATGACATTGAGAAGCATGTTGCTGAGGCTGATATCATCTTCGTCTCTGTCAACACACCAACCAAGACCCGTGGTCTTGGGGCTGGCAAAGCTGCAGATCTAACCTACTGGGAGAGTGCAGCCCGCATGATAGCAGATGTGGCCAAGTCTGACAAGATTGTTGTTGAGAAGTCCACTGTCCCTGTCAAGACTGCTGAAGCCATTGAGAAGATCTTGACACACAATAGTAAGGGAATTAACTTCCAGATCCTCTCAAACCCGGAGTTCCTTGCAGAGGGCACAGCAATTGAGGACCTTTTCAAGCCTGACCGTGTGCTCATCGGTGGTCGGGAGACTCCAGAAGGCCAGAAGGCTGTTAAGGCTCTGAAGGATGTCTATGCCAATTGGGTCCCCGAGGATCGCATTCTCACAACCAATCTATGGTCAGCTGAGCTGTCCAAGCTTGCAGCAAATGCCTTCTTGGCTCAGAGGATCTCTTCAGTGAACGCGATCTCAGCTCTGTGTGAGGCCACTGGTGCCAATGTGGCAGAGGTGTCCTATGCTGTAGGCAAGGATTCGAGGATCGGACCCAGATTCTTGAATGCTAGTGTTGGTTTTGGAGGCTCCTGCTTCCAGAAGGATATCCTCAACCTTGTGTACATCTGCGAGTGCAATGGACTGCCTGAGGTCGCAAACTACTGGAAGCAGGTTATCAAGATCAATAACTACCAGAAGAGCAGATTTGTGAACCGTGTGGTGTCTTCCATGTTCAACACTGTATCTGGAAAGAAGATTGCAGTGCTTGGCTTTGCATTCAAGAAGGACACCGGTGACACGAGGGAGACTGCGGCCATTGATGTCTGCAAGGGCCTTCTTGGAGACAAGGCCAAGATTAGCATCTATGACCCGCAGGTGACCGAGGACCAGATCCAGCGTGATCTTGCAATGAACAAGTTCGACTGGGACCACCCAATCCACCTGCAGCCAATGAGCCCAACCGCAGTGAAGCAGGTCTCTGTGACCTGGGATGCGTATGAAGCCACCAAGGGCGCACATGGTATCTGCATCCTGACTGAGTGGGATGAGTTCAAGGCTCTCGACTACAAGAAGATCTATGACAGCATGCAGAAGCCTGCATTCTTGTTCGATGGCCGCAATGTAATTGATGCTGACAAGATGCGGGAGATTGGCTTCATTGTTTACTCCATAGGGAAGCCCCTTGACCCCTGGCTCAAGGATATGCCTGCCGTGGCTTAAGTGGTAGAAATCCTAGACAAAATGTTGCTGTTTGTTCGAGGACTCCAGTCTGCATCCACATTCCCTGCCCTTTCATCCCCTATAGTGGGTCATGTAGGTCATAGTGAACAGGGTCGTTTGCCCCTTGTGTTTTGACTGTAATGTACTTCAAATGGATGGATTATCTTGTGTTGTCTGGTTACAGATAAATGGATAATAAATAGCAAGACTTATCAGATGATCTCTATGTTAATGTATACTAGCGCATATGTGTTTGAAGCTGTTATAAAAAAAAACACAGCAAATCAGCTGTGCAACCCTCAATACCACTGGTAAGCTAAACTGACTTCTCAGTAAGCTATTCGTTGATTCAGATTTGCAGGGAATTGCTGAAGAATCCAATTGTTGTGTGTTTTGTGCTGAATATTGGAGCGTGTTTAGTTTCAGGAAGTTGGAATTTTGGGCTACTTTAGCACTTTCGTTTTTATTTGGCAATTAGTGTTCAAACATGGACTAATTAGGCTCAAAACGTTCGTCTCGCAATTTTCCACCAAACTGTGCAATTAATTTTTTTTTCGTCTATATTTAATGCTCTATGCACGGGCCGCAAACATTCGATATGATGGCGACTGTAGCACTTTTTTTGATTTTGGGTTGAAACTAAACATGGGCTTGGTCTCTAGCCAAACCAGCAAAAGGAACGTCGTGACTCATGACTGACCCGAATTTATTATCACTCACAGCAAGGATGAGGAAAAAAAAATCTCTGTTGTCTCTGGATGTCATATGTGTACGGTGTACCTGAGTCCTGAGATTGGCAGATGCAAGAAATGCAATATGCATGTCCTTTCAGTTAACAAACTTAACGGACAGTCATAGGACTGTAATCGTACACCATCTTTTCTTTGCCCTTGCAAAGGACATCAGTACATCACATCATCTTTGTGTTTCAGAAGGCGTACATCGCCACTAGATATGACCGTTACGCATTTGCAAATGCCATCCACCGTGCACGGTTGGACTCTGCTCTAGCGACCACCACTGGCATCGCAGCTCTCCTCGTTCCGATCAGCGCCATGCGGCCGTCATCGTCCGTAGCGTCGTCAGGGGACACGGCGGCGCCGCGCATGTACTTCATCCCGTTCCCGACGCCGGGGCACGCGCTGCCGATGTCCGACCTCGCCCGCCTCTTCGCGTCCCGCGGCGCCGACGCCACGCTCGTCCTCACGTGCGCCAACGCCGCCAGGCTCGGTGGCCCCGTCGCCCGCGCGGCCGCCGCGGGCCTCCGCATCCGTATCATCGCTCTCACGCTGCCCGCAGAGGCCGCCGGGCTCACGGGTGGTCACGAGAGCGCCGACGACCTTCCCAACCGCGAGCTCGCCGGGCCTTTCGCGATCGCAGTTGACCTTCTCGCGCCGCTCTTCGCTGATCTCCTGCGCCGCCAGCCTGCCGACGCCGTCGTGTTTGACGGTGTCCTCCCGTGGGCTGCCACTGCCGCCCCGGAGCTCGGCATCCCGTGGTACGCGTTCACCGGCACGGGGTGCTTCACGCTCGCGGAGCAGCGTGCTCTGCTACTCCACAGCCCACAGAATGGCGTGGCGTCGGACACCGAGCCGTTCCTCGTGCCGGGCCTCCCCGACGCGGTGCGGCTCACCAGGTCGAGGCTCGCCGAGGCGACGCTCCCGGGCGCGCACTCGCGTGAGTTCTTGAACCGCATGTTCGACGCCGAGCGCGCCACGTCCGGGTGGGTCGTCAACTCGTTCGCAGACCTCGAGCAGAGGTACATCGAACACTACGAGAAGGATACGGGGAAGCCGGTGTTCGCCGTCGGGCCGGTCTGCCTCATCAACGGCGACGGCGACGGCGACGACACCCTGGAGCGCGGCCGCGGCGGGGAGGCCGATACGGCCGCCGAGGCCGCGCGGGTGCTGAGGTGGCTGGACACGAAACCCGCACGGTCGGTGGTCTACTTTTGTATAGGTGGGTTGAACTCAGGGATGGATTGGATGGGCAGGGTCCAAGCATGACCCGGACAGAAAATAACTATAATTAGTTTAATTAGTTGCTTTGAGATGCGTGCAATTTTTAAAAGGAGGAGTACCGGAGCAGATCTCATCAATATATTCCATTTTGCTAACATACAAAATGATAACTTACATTTCTTTATAAAATTATTACATTCCAAAAGTGTCAAATGTTAAGAAATTAGTGCCCCGGTCTAAATCTAACTTACACTCATACCAACAAAACTGAATGTTTAATTTAGCAGCAGTGAAACTGACGCACACCACCCCATTAACAACTCAATGGTTACTTATCACAGGTCAGGTTTCCTGTCACAAGCAATGCAGAAGACAGAAAAGAAACCGTCAAAGATGTCCACCATTGTTGCTGCATGTGTGAAAGGAATATAATCTTTAGTTCTATAAGCAATAACAAATACTAAGCCAACTAGATAACACTTAACACATGTGTTACTTACTTTAGGAGACGAAGACATTTGGAATGTGACTTGTCTTCAACCAATCCGTGCCCGTATCTTCTCTGCACCTCTCTTTCAGCACAGGACTGCAGCCAGAGATGGTCAGTTCCTCCAGCGCAGTCAAGCACTGCAGACCTGTCGGCAGAGAGACCAGCTTCGGACAGCAGCTCATCTCCAGAGATTCAAGCGCTAGAAGCTCGCCTAGCCACTCTGGAAGAGCCTCCAGTGCAGCACAATTCAGAATCCTCAGGCTCCGCAAGGTTGTAAGGGACCGGATGGCCTCTGGCAGAACACCTAGCGTCTCACAGTACTCGATCACCAGATCCTCGAGCTTTGGTCTGTGCCGTAACAGTATCCAGCCACTAGAGGTAGCATGACAATTTCTGATCCAGAGTCTTCTCAGAAGCGACGCAGAAGCCGAAGACGATGGTCCGACGATTCTACCCACTGATAACATCTCGCTGCTGCTGGACACCGACAGATCTGCCACAGCATCTGGCAGGCGCGGGCTTGGCCTCAGCCGTGGGCATTCTGTCACAGTGACAATTTTAAGAGCAGGGAACATGGATAAGTCTAATTGATTATCCGTATGATCCATTGCTGATGATGTTGGCCAGGTCTCAAGGTTGGGCATGTCTTCAAAGTGCAGTTCCTTCAATGATCGATATAGATTACTACCATGTTTCGCCACAAATATTTCAGAGCCCATGCTATTAACACCAGTCATGTGAGCTGAAGAGACTGGAGATACGGAAAATTACCAAACGGTGGAAGGCAACTACAGTTATGGATATTGCTCAAACTGAGGGATACTATATTCGGAAGCCACAACTCCATGCTCTTCATCATCCAGCTGGCTAACTTACTGCCCATGAAACCATCTATCTCAAGGATTTCAAGGTTTTCAGGTGGCACGAGAACTTCAAGAAATGTTTCGATGCTTGTGGGATCACCACATGGACATGAACTCCATGAGACCATGACAAAGTCAAGCTGCTTAGCTTTCTCTTGTTCCTTATATTTGCTCTCTTAGCATCAGTCGTCAGATAGTTCTTGTTTGACCAACACTCAATCCTCAGCTCACCAGTTAATAGATTGAGGTCTTCTAGCTCTGCAATACCGCTATGTTTGTCACCTACAATGAGTAAGGACAATGTTTCAAGTTTTTTCCACTGCCCAAACCACTAGGCAGCCCCTCCAAAGTTCGGCATTGATCATTTCTCAGGTGCATTTGATTGCTATTTCTTATTATGCCACCAGGTAACTTAGTCAGCTGCTCACACCCAGCGAGGTTCAAACTCTCCAGCATCACAAGGTTAGACATGGAATCAGGAAATCTGAGTAGACTCCAGCATCGGAATAAGTTCAGGATCTTCAAATGGTGAAGATTTCCAATTGATTCAGGTAATCCCTCCAGACCAATATTCCAGGATAGATCCAAAGTCTGCAAAGTTTGGTAGAATACCAATTGATATGGGCAATGCCAAACTGCTTAATGATGTGACCAATTTGAGAACTTGGAGAGGCAGGGAAACGTTTTCAGAATCTACACTATACTATACGTAGTATACGATTTAGAACGGAGAGGATACTATACTCTATACTCTCCCTATTCTAAATTACAAGTCACTTTAACTTTTTTTGGTACATATAAATTATCTATCTGGATATACATTATATCGTTATATCTAGTTGCATAGTAAATTGGTTGTGCCAAAAAAAATCAAAGTGATTTATAATTTAGAATGGAGGGAATACTATATTTGATTAGGTGGACATAAAGCAACGTTTATAGGCCACCGGGTAGGGATGCAGGGGCGTCCGGTCTAGGGATGATGATTACACCCGTGGGACCTGTAAGTGTCTTCAGGTCAGGACTCACGATAGTGTCTAGTCGGGTACGAGTGTCATATTTTATCCGTGAAGTACGAGTGTCATATTTTATCCGTGAAGTCGGGTACGAGTGTCATATTTTATCCGTGAGTGACCCGCGGGGCTCGAAACATATGTTTTTTTTTCATTCCAATTAGAGGTCTAGAAGTAAATTTTCCCATGGATTCATATAGATTATGTTGTCCACATAGTATGTACTACTAGAATAGATTTGAGTTGTTGTGAACTTCTGATTCATTGATAATGATAAATTGATAATTATGTGTTATTTTCTTTCAATTTTTTTTTTGTTATTATGTTATATATGTTATCTTCTTATTAGCACCTGTACGTGCGGCTGCGGATGTGACACTGCATCCACAGATTTTTTTTAATTAAAAAAACAGATGTTGTCACATACCATGAACTTTTAGTCGAAAAAAAATACCACGAACTTTTTGTTGAGGACAGATTTTTACTCGACCCGCACCGTCCGCGACCGTTACGATCCATAGTCCCGGCCGTTATGCACGGGCTGCCAAAATTTGTTGGAGGACTCGGAGCCGGAGAGATATACGGATACGCACCTGCCGGCGAGAGAGCCAGCCAGTTTGGCGGCCCCACTGGACAGTGCGACCACTAGGCGCCGTAGCAAACGGTTCCCCGTTGGTATAGATCCCACCGCCCCCGTCCGGCCGTGCCCCGCCTCTGCCTCCCTCCATCTGAAGTCGCCAACGACGACCCAGCCAAAAGTCCACAGCCTTTTCCAAGGAGAAAGGGATGGGCTGCTGCAGCAGCCGGAGCTCCGATTCGCCGGCCAGCCGCGTGACGCGGTGGCGCTCCACAGGGATCGTCGCGCTCCGGGACGTCAGATTGAAGGTTCGCGCCATCTCCCCCCCACCCAAACTTTGCCCGTCGTCATAATTATGGTTTTTCTTTTTCCGATTCTCCCAGCGTTTCTTCGGCTTTGCCCAATTTTGTGCCCTTCCGGTGATTCTGAGTTACTAGAATATGTCATGGTGAAAGAATTATGAATAGGGCCTTTGTAAGCTGGCCTCGGCTGGGGAGATTTCTATGGCAAAGTATTAGTGTAATTACTAGTACAGTAGTAGTACTCCATCGTCGTTAACAAATGTTGAGTTACTTATTTGTTTTCTGCTTCTACAGTATTATTAGTACCTAATATAATCTCCAATTGTTAGGAGTAAACCTCGATCTTCTCCATCCATCGACACATTATGAGCAGAAGTCCTGCTGGCCGCTTATATATATAATAAAGGGATAGTGAACTGCTATTAGGGTTTGTGATTCTAGGCATGTTACTGCACGTAACGTTTTATTTGACAGATATGATTTAGTTCTGGTCCTGATTGTCGCATCGTGACGCACAGCTGAATTGGTTCTTGATGTGTACAAACGCATGTTCAGTGAAAACCAAATAGGGATAGGAGCAAACGCATGTACAGTGAAAATCAAATAGGGATTGGAGTATATTTGGTATCTGGGTTACAAGGAACTATACAAGCATTTCCCCTTACAACTCAGAAAGTACCATCTGTTGCTAAACCTTTAAATATTGCAAAACATTTGTTATGCTTCACACTACCAGTCACTATTTCAGCGATGTATACTTCTTCAGTAGCATTTGAAGGGGACTTTCGTGGTTAAGCATGTTATCACCACTCGGTAGCTTGTAAGATTTCAGCGATATTTTTTCTGCAGAGGATAGGTTGAGAATGTGTATCCTGAATTCCTGATATATAAGATTGATGCACAAACATGAAAAGTTCAAGGTCGACACTAGTATTTGTTCAGTTGCTTATCGTTCTGTATCTTTTTCTACTATATTTCTTCACATTTGAGAGATGCATATATTGCCAATTTATATGTGATGCCTCTACAAGCACAAGTAGACTTTCTCGAACATGCAGGATAGCTGCATATCTTTGTATTATAGCGAAAAGCACAAGTAGACTTTGTACACCTCTTTTACTGAATATCACGTTTTTCTCTTCCAGTGTTGTTTTATGTAAGTGTTCTCTTGCAGGAAGTGCCAAATGAAGTTCTACAAGTGGGCAATTCCTTGAGAACTCTGGACTTGACAAATAACAAGCTAGGTAATCAGATTTTATTCGTACCTGTTTGTTACATTCAGCTTTCAATGGACATATCACAAGTACAAAAGGAATTTTATGTTTTACTAATCTTCAATGTCAGTGTTTGTTTTTCTTTCATTTGTTGGTACTTAGCTATTGAAGTACTTGTCGACAGATATTTGTTGTTCTCTCTCTTTTATTATTTACATAAGTATCAGTTGTGGGGACATCTTTTCTATTTCACTTGCCAGTTTGGTAAAGTACATATACTTGGAGCAAAATTGCTACAGTTAAGTTCTTTTCATTCTTTTTCCTCATGGGGAATTCTTCCATGGCTTCTCCAGAGAAGTTTCTCCTCTTTTGTGGAACTGACAAAAATTATTCTTAGCACCTCGCATGGGCATAGTTTCTGAATATGAATCCAAATAACCTCACCTACTATAAACCACATGTGCTCTTTTTTTTATATATATTTTATATTTATTATGCTTCTTGTGAGCAGTGTTAATTGTTTCTATTTTATGTTGCAGTTGAGATTCCCCAGGAAATTGGCAGACTTGTGAATATGCAAAGGCTTGTAAGAGTTTCCATCATTAGAAGTCGTCATATTTATTATCCGATTAGAAATGCATGCTGAAAGAATGATTCTTCCTTCTAATGTATCCCTGTCTTTTGAATTATGGTTGTTTGGAGTGAACTATTTTGTCCTTTTCTGTTTCTGTAGGTTTTGGCTGGTAATTTGATTGAAAACATCCCAGCTAATATTGGATACCTGCGGAATCTTAAAATCCTCACACTTGACAGAAATATGATCTCTATCTTGCCTGAAGAATGTTAGTTCCTACAAACCTATCTTTCTCTAACACAAATACACATGGAAGTGAAATATGCAAAGTGTTATTATTATATGTTTAGCTACAACAACTAACCTTTGTGAAGGTGTTACAACCTTCATCTTAGCAATTAGAGATTTATAACAGTCATACTCTAATTAGTATGGCCTCCATTTCTAACCTTTCCTTTTTTTTCATCCAGTGGGTTCGCTGTCAAACCTTCAGCAACTTTCTGTTTCTCAAAATTCTTTACTGTGCCTGCCTAAGAGTGTAGGAGATTTGCGCAAAGTAAGTTTCTGATTTGGCTAAAAGATGCCGAAATCTTTTTCTTATTTTTGGAAGTCCTTGAGAGTCATGTCTGGTCACTCAAAAAAAAATATGGATAGCTATATACGACAGAAACAAGAATTTATTCTTTTGTTTCGTCAAATATAAATATCTTGATTCTAAATTTCATTATCTGAAACTAGTTCATCTTGATAAATTCCATCATTTTTCCATTCATAGCAAAAGTTTTCTGAAGTTTTTATTTATAATGGTCAGTGCTCTATCTGATCACTGGGGTACTGTTATTTTACTTTGTGTAATGCAGATGTCACTACTCAATGTATCTGATAACAAACTGAAGGAACTTCCAGAATCAATTGGAGCTTGCAGTTCCCTGGAAGAATTTCAGGCCAATGGTATTCATCAGTTCCTGCAATTCTACCTTGATCTCATTTCAGTCCCCCACCCCCTCCTTTGCTTTCATGTGCATGCACTCAAGAACACTGTTATACAATTAATCCTATATGGTATTTTTACCTTCTTACCATTTGCCAATCTACAAAAAGTTGGGGTGTCACAATCGTATTCTCCTAGGATGCTCTTCTACTTTATGATTGGAGTAAAGGTGGACCTTGCTCTGTTTGGAACACAAACTCAGCATGCACCACAGCAGAACATGGGTGCTGCAGAACATTTCTCTTTCTCATCTCCTATGGTAGCACCTACAGTCCATTTGACAAGGGAAAGCCATGCACGCTTTTGTGCACCTGTGGTGAAATAAATTAAATAGGATTTAGGCATGTAGCCATTGATAACAGATACGAAATACAGCATGCTTTTCATTTCCTTTAGCATCTCCTACCTCTGGAACTAATCTTGAAGCAAAATATTCAGGAAATGCTATTGAAGATGTGCCATCGTCAATTTGCAACCTAGTTTGCCTTAAATTCTTGTCACTGAATGGCAACAAAATTCGTCAGGTATTATGCACTGGATATTTGTTGTTCAGTTACAACAAAATTGCAACAGCCTGTCACCCAACTTGAACTTGCATTTTCAGCTTCCGCAAAACTTACTGAAAGACTGCACGGCTCTTCAGAATTTGTCGCTGCACGACAACCCAATCACAATGGACCAGTTCCAACAAGTAAGTTACATGCAGCATCTAGAGTTTTCCTGCACCCTAGGCAATCTTGTCTTGGTTATAGTCCATTTTGTTTTTCGTATTTGTTGCAGATGGATGGATTTGAAGAGTTTGAGGCACGCAGAAGGAAGAAATTCGACAAGCAGATTGATTCAAGGGTCATGATGGGCTCCACGGCCCTGGATGAAGGGGTTGATTTCCACTGATTTTAGAATAAGTGACTTCCATTCTTTCTAATTGGTCAGGACCGTAGATCTGTACATATCAGTCTCACATCCCGCAAAAAAAAAAAAAAAAAAAAAAAAAACCCGGACACGCATATCATTACACATATAAATGAACTGAATTCGTCATTTTTTCTTGTAACCAACGCTGTAAGTGGCCCTGTAGATCTTGTGTACTCCCTCTATCCCAAATTGTAAGTCATTCCAAGAATCTTGGAGAGTCAAAGCTTCTCAAGTTTGACTAAAATTATAAAAAAAATTACAAAGATTTATGACATCAAATAGGTATATTATAAAAATATAATTAACAAAGAATCTATTGGTACTTAGTTGGTATCATAAATGTTATTATTTTATTATATAAATTTGGTCAAACTTGAGATGCTTTGACTCTCTAAGATTCTTGGAATGACTTACCATTTGGGATGGAGGTTACCATTTGGGATGGAGGGAGTAGTACATATGGCAACGTATTGATTGCATTTGGCGCACTTCGCCATCTTTTTTGCTCTGCTACTGGTGAGGTCCATCTTGACAGCCACCGTTGCAAAGACATGACAACTGAGTCTGCAGTAGTACTTGGCTAGTCAACACAGATTCCACCCTGATGATGCAAGGGAGAAAAGGAATTCAACTGTGACTCGTGAACAGGACATTATTGGTGGTGCCTTCACTGCGCCATCGGGGTGCACTGTTCTTCGAATCCATTTTTCTCTCACCTTCCTTCGCCTGTCACTGACACAAACCGGAGGTACAGAAGCTAGTATTTTCTGCTCCTTAAGACTGTCTCCAACGAGAGACCTAAACCCAAATATAGGTGTTGCACAGTTGTTTTGTCTATCAAAATCAGACTCTAACGGACCACCCAAACACTGTACCCATTTTGCCTACCGGCGGAAAGGATACGCAAAAAAAGCATCACGATTCCTCGCTACGCAAATCTCTCTGTCCTCGCCCGCTCCCCACGCCCTCTCCGTCCTCGCCCGCTCCGCGCGCCCGCGCCGGCCGGGGCGGAGCTCCCCCGCGCCCTCTCCGTCCTCGCCCACTCCGCGCGCCCGCGCCCTCGGCGGCCGGGGCGGAGCTCCCCCGCGCCCGCGCCCGCGGCGGCCTGCCGGGCCCGAGCTCGCCCGGGCGCGCCCGTTCCGGTGCTCTGCGGCTTCCTTGGTTTCGTCTTCGCGAGCTCCGGCGGCTTCGTCTTCTTTTTGCGTTCGTTGTTGGAGTTCGGGATTTTTTGGGTGCGGCTTTCTTTTCCTGTGCGTGACCCATACGGTGAAATATGGGTCAGCTCCGTTGGAGATAGTCTTAGCTCCAGCTCCTGTACGCTACAGTGCTACAGTATAAGAGCTGGAGCTGGCGGGAGCTCTACCAAACTGCCCCAAAGTTTCAATGCATTGAAGCATAGAGGAGGGGGAGGGTGAGAAAAATCACATGAGTCAAACGCCCGTGTTTAGTTTACCGAATTTTAGAATTGGGGCTACCGTAGCACTTTCGTTTTTATTTGGCAATTAGTGTTCAATCATGGACCAATTAGGCTCAAAACGTTTGTCTCGCAATTTCCAACTAAATTGTGCAATTAGTTTTTTTTCGTCTACATTTAATGCTCCATGCACGTATCGCAAGATTCGATGTGATGGCTACTGTAGCACTTTTTGGGAATTTGGGTTTGGAACGCCCTTATTTAGTTGGACCCCAAAATCCAAAAGGTTGCTACAGTACCTGTCACATCGAATGTTTGCGGTCTGTGCATGGAGCATTAAATGTAGATGAAAAGAAAAACTAATTGCACAGTTTGGTGGGAAATTGCGAGACGAACGTTTTAAGCCTAATTAGTCAATGTTTGGACACTATTTGCCAAATAAAAACGAATGTGCTACAGTAGCCCAAAATCCAAATTTCGCGAACTAAACAAGTGCTAAACACGGCCACTGTTCATCCAATTTGTACTGTCCATGAAAGCCGCGCCTACAGGGCTAGTTGAAGCAACGGGCGCCTACAGGGCTAGTTGAAGCAACGGTTGGGCCCAGTTCCTTGACACAAGGCAGTTCGCAAGAGTGGATCGCAGCTGCTCCGACAAGACAGGTTGAGAATACGAATAAATGTGAGGGTTGTCATGCTCTACACAACTGAACGGCAGCTTGGGCCATGTTTAGATGGTAAATAATTTCAATCCGATGAATAGTAGCACTTTCGTCTTATTTGGTAAATATTGTCCAATTGTGGACCAACTAAGCTCAAAAGATTCATCTCGTAATTTTGAACTAAACTGTGCAATTATTTATTTTTTTTACCTACATTTAATGTTCCATGCAAGCAGCTAAAAATTGATGTGATGGAGAGAGAGTGAAAAAACTTAGAATTTGGAGGTGATCTAAACAAGGCCTTGATTAGATAGCATCTGAAAAAAAAACTCCTGAGAATACTATTCCAACTGGATTGATCTGTAATTAAGTTTGAGAAATGACAATTCTTGCTTCAGAAATGATTTGTGTGAGCTCTGTAATTACTCTGTACTTCTGCAAGGCAAGCAGCGCCATGTGACCGCTCTGAGCCTGATCACTCGATATAGCAGTCACGCGGCCTCGCCCGTCTCTTATCCCAGCAGCACCTCTTTCTGTGCAAGCTCCAGGATACACTCCATACAGCCCGCCATCGGCCCATCGCTCTCCGTCCAGTACTCCAGTGCCCCCATCTTCTTCTACCTTCTCTCTCTGCCTTCCCTCTCCCCTCTGCTTTCTTGTCGATCCATCAACGGACGGCAACCAAAGACTAGAGAGCGGCCGGACACTAGAGTTCGCGGTGACGCAATGCCGGCTGGAGTTGGACGGCCACCGCGAGGCTCCAGCAGAGAGCGGACGGCAGCAGCCAACAGGTTTGGCTCCCATCCACTGCTCTTCTGTTCATACATGATACTAGCTACCGTGCGTGGTTACAGGATAACTAATATTCTATACTAAAAACACACGGATCGCACGATAAGGTAATAATAATATAAAAATTAAATACCAACGTTAAAGTGACATTTAATCCAAAAAAACAAAGTTTATGAATTTAACACAGTCACGGAATGCGCGACATCGCAGGCTCACAAACGCTACTTTATAGATATTTCCGTGATGCGGATAAGATAATATTTTATATTGGCAGGAAGAAATCTCTGATATCAATTTCTTTCGTGCTCACAAACTAATGACCCTGGTGCAACAATGGGAAATACAAAGGAGCTATCCTCCTGAATGCGCGGAACCAACGCCACTATGATCGTACCATCCCACGACCACTGGTATGGTGTTGTTTAGCACTATTTTTCATTATTATCGCTAACTTGCTTCGTTGATTTTATTCAAGTAATTTATGTTTGTAATTATGCAGGTGCTAATTCGGTTGATCATACATTGACACATGAGAAAAGTGGAAAAAGTCGATAAAACTCATGGTTTTGAGAACATACACGTGTAATGGTTATGAATGGTTACAAAACGAAATATTATGAACAAAGCACTCAAAGTGTCATTTTTATAACAATAATATAACACATGTTCAATTTTTATTATGGCATCACACAAGTGTATATACAATATCTTCGTGTAGAGTCTGATAAACCATTTAAATAATACCTAGGAACAACAACAAATATGCCATTTGTACAATATAAATTGAATGAAAAAAATACATTATATGCGTTAGTAATGTTCTGTTACCTCGCCTATGACGTTAGAACCTCCTTAAATACAATATTCTTCGTGAAAGTTTCATCCGCTATTGGGGTCTTTTTATCCTTGTCTTTTTTATTTGACGCATTCTTATTTTTTTCCTCGACATTCTTTTTAGCATTTTTCTTCTATATCATTTTGGCCTTCCCCTCTTGTGCCTCCGCATCAGGCGGGAGGGCAAGGATCTTAATATTTGGTTCTTGACGTGGCTCTAGACATTGCAATGTACAACTGACCGTGAGAGAACATCGGTGCGGGTAGGTACACACCCATGTTCGGAATAGTTTGGCCTTGTGACTTGTTGACAGTCATGGCAAAGCTCAGCCTGATAGGAAACTGCTTTCTCTTAAACTAGAATGGGAACATCTCATCATCAGATGGACATAGCGGAATTCGAGGAAGGAATACCCGCTTCCCAGCATGCTGCCCCACTATGATTTCAGCGTCGATTGTATTTCTTCGGAACCCCCGCACCACCAGCCTTATTCTGTTGCATAGCCCATTGGCAGGGTCAATATTCCTAAGCAATATGACATGACACCTGAGCTTGAGCTTCAAAATGTATGGAGGCAGCCCGTTGGGGGTTAAACTATTAAGGAACTCCGATGGATAGTAGTTATGTGGATCATTTACCGCGGAGTTAAAACTGTGATACACCGTCTCGCCGCCCTAGAACATATCAATCATTTTCATATTGATCATGTCCACCCAATCGTTACGTGTAGCTAAAATCGCTCCGGTGGTGATGTAGTCTTTGTACGCCATATTTACATTTAGATATGGAAAGATGATGTCGATCAATGTATGAAGATCTTTCTCGGTATCGCCAGAGTACGGGACACATATCTCTTCTGGAATACGTACATTGCCATCTCCATTAACCTCTTCCGTTCCACCACCAATGCGCAATAGATAATCTACAAACCACGAGTCACTCTGAGCCCTCATGTTGCGGATGAGCTTTAGGTGGCGCATGAATTCCCAAAGATACGACCTTCGTAGAGAAGCACCGACTATTTGAGCTTTGGACCCTTTCCGCACAAGAGGAAGAACCTGTCTGAAATCCCCACCAAGGACAACAGTCTTTTCACCAAATGGTAGGTTTGACCAGCCCTTTATATCCCGTAGGCTATTGTCTAGTTAGAAGTTATAGCCAGAGATTTAAAACAGAAATTAGAGTTCTTCAACAATTTCAAAATTAAAATTTAAACAACATTTTGAAACAGTAAATGATTTCCAATCAAAATGTTGTAAACAACAAAGTTCCATAACTTTTCGAGATCTACAACTTTTATTTTGGTTATTTCTCCATCCGAGGTCGTTTAAAAAAGTTTGAATTTTATAGTTTAATTTTTACTATTCGGCGTCTATTTATAGGGGCGGCTCAATCAAATCCGACCCTATAAATCGAGCCATTCGTAAGGGCGGCAACTCATTTGGGCACCATTTGTATAGAGCCACCTCTAAAAAAGGAGGGGCATTGCTACAAATCCTTTTTGTAGCAGTGGAATATACACGTTATAAAAATATGGAAACATGGAACTAACTGAATGAACACAAAAATAGGAATCGGAAAGTAAAAAAAAAGAAAAAGGTGGCAACCTCAGCAGGAAACAAACAGATGGAGCACCAACTGACACAGGCAGCAGAAAATATGACCTGGTGAGTTCAGGGCAATGCAGAAGATAGGGAAACTCTATGGAACTGAACCAGGATAAATCAGAGGAAACAGATGGAATAAAGGAGAGAAATTACAGAAATCAAACTACAGTGTCTCTTGTTCTTTCTTTCATGCACAGTTTAAAAACAAGAATGAAGTATACACCGTACAGTAGGCACCAATATTGTTCAGTACAGACCTCTACAGTTTAAGAATGAAGTATACACCCTACATTGTCTCTTGTTCTTTCTTTCAGCAGGTACCCCGTACATTATTATTGCCTTTAAGTTTTAGCTTCCTAATTAATAACTCAGAGGGCCAGGTTTTTTAGCCTACGAAAGTTCTCTATGAATACTAAGATAGGTTGTCTCAAGAGATGAGAAAACAATGTTTAGAACTACAGTGTCTGGAGAGACGAGAAAGCGGAGATGAGCCTCACTTAAGAAAACAGAGACTGAAGGAAAATTGGGAAAAAAAATCTAAAATCCTGAAAGAGTATCATGAGTGCACAAATTGTAGTGCTCTATCTAATCTTCTAACCATGGTAACAACAGCACAACCACCAGCAAGGAACCCTGGAGCATCTAGTACACTACTACACAACGTGGCTTTAGTCCCGGTTGGGAAAGGCCTTTTGTCCCGGTTTCCCAACCGGGACCAGCATTCCGGGATTAAAGGTGGGGATCTTTAGTCCCGGTTTGCCACAACCGGGACTAAAGATCCTCCCAGCTTAAAAAAAATAATGCCTTCCACCGCTGCGCCCCGTGAGATTCGAACCCAAGACCTCATGCACTGCCTCGCGCGAAGCTTACCACCCCACCTACACAACACATCTGACAATGGATGTGATGCTTTCCTTTTGAACTAACACATCGGGGGCCCTTTAGTCCCGGTTGGTGTTACCAACCGGGATTAAAGGGTCCTTTAGTCGGGGTTGGTGTTACCAACCGGGACTAAAGGGTCTACCTTTAGTCTGGGTTGGTATTACCAACCGGGACTAAAGGTTGGATGACTTTTTAGTCCCGGTTGGTGGCTCCAACCGGGAGTAAAGAAACATTTAGTCCCGGTTGGTATTACCAACCGGGACTAAAGATCCTTCAGTCCCGGGGGCAAAAAATACCGAGGCTAATGCTAAATTGGGACATCGTTCTAAAGTCTGTTCTCTAGTAGTGGTAGCATCGGCAAGGCTAGAGAAGGAAGCTGTAAAAATGGTATTCAAGTTTTGCTCAGTCGCTCCATTGGGTAAAGAGACATATTGTAATTGGAGCATAGAAAATTTCTTAATAGCAGTCTACACAATAATTGCTCATTTGATCATCTAATGGGATAGCTCTGCAACTTACCTAGCACAATATATAAAAAAACATCACAGATTTACACTTTTTGTGGCTCATAAATAGCACATAAGTATGGTTCAATGAGGCTGACAAAACTGAAAGAATGGTAAATTGAGAATCGGTACCTTTATCTAAAATCTGCAAAAAGATCTACAAATGATAGAGTGCGCTGCCTGAAGAAGCAAAGACACCCATATGAAACCTTATCAATGCTCTATATCATAATCCAAAGAACAAACTAAATATACAGAGAAAAAATAAAAAGGAGCTGCTACTAATCAAACTGAATACTGGATAAACTGTGAATGAGCATGTTCAAATTGATAAGTTCCATAGGCTTCTATTCTTCTGTTTCCATAAAGTAAACAAATGCATGATTTGAAGCCTATCATCATTTTTATAATTGGAAAAAGGTCTATTGCAGTAGGAGACAGGAGAGAACTGACTTATGAAACATCACAAATTAATGGAAGGACCATTACCTCCGGTCGCACAGGGTAGGATCACAAAAATCATTCTAGCATTAATCATCACACATGCACTCCTGCAATAGATGAAGACTAATTTGGTTAAATTAAATTTGCTAGCATCAAATGAAAAGTAATCACAAGAAGCATATCATTTTTTATCACAACCTAATGGTACTTAAGGTAATATACTCAGCCAAATTGACTCTAGAGAAAGTTCTACAAAATATATCAACACTCTTGCAGACCTAAATGTAACAACATGCTGTTAAAAAAGTGTTGTATGAAAAATAGTTAAAACAATTATGTGTACAAATAGCTTGCCTGTGCATGCTTACAAATATTAATTTATGGATGGACACTATCTTATCTCTTAATGTCAATTGATATGGATCATTACTTCTAATCCTTGAGTAAGAAAAGAGTGAATATGCTATGAAATCCCTTGATTGTAATGAAGGAGTAAATACGGTACCTTTCAGATAATATTCATGGAGCTAAAGTAAGGAGAAAAGAATTTTTCAATCACCTACGCACCGAAATGACAACAGATAAGATACAGTTAAATTGTTGAGAGCATAAAAGGGCTTCAATATTGTGAGGAGGATGTAAACTCTATCCCTTTCCTGCAATCAAACTTAGACATGAAAAAACAATTACCTGCATTACTTCATGAGTGAAGTGTAGAAACAAAAGAAAGCATGTTGCCTTCTCCGCATAACAAATTTCAGTTAACTAACATCAATCCTAAGCTTTTTCAACTTGCTGAACCCAAAAGCACAATTTCTAGAAAAGTAAGCTAAGACAGTGACTTGTGTTGTAACTAAAAACTGGTAACCTCAATTCAATACAACTATCAATGGATTACCTTTTAGTCCCAGATTTTTTAGCGTAGGTCAATTTGTACAGAGAAACGCTTCATTTAAGTTTATACCTTGCACAACAAAAGAAAATTAAGAAGTGCATTTACCAAGAGAAAAGAAGAAAAAAATATTAGGAAGCAAGGAAACTAAAATAGTACAGCATGAACATGAGCACAAGGAAAAAAATCCTGATCCAATGATAAAATCAAAAAGGCAAAGATGAGACCTCAGGTCCATCCATTGAAAGGTCCTAATGGCTATCAAGAACTCAATGCTTTTCTTCGGCTTTGTAATTGACCTATAAAAAAAGATCAATTCTTTTTAGATACCCAAACTTGTTTGGGTCCTTGAAGGTTAGTTACTAAGCTCTTTGGTACCCAAATGACTTTCTTCTTTGAGCCCATCCATAGTTTACCAATGAACTTAGCCTTCATACCATTTGTATCCTTAGTAAGCACATAGAAAGAATTAATCTTAATTGAGGATACATTAGCATTTTTGCTCTTGTTCTTGCACCCATGCTCTTTATGACCAACTTGTTTGCAACTAGTGCAAAACTGATCATTGTTCTTTACAAAACTAGTCTTGTAAGGAGCAAATGCCATCTTGCCTTTCTTAGGGGTATAGCCCAATCCCTCTTTATAGAGATAAGCTCTTTGGCTACCCAAGCACATAAGCAAGCGGTCCTCACCACCATAGGCCTTAGCCAAGGTGTGAGTGAGCTTATTGACCTCCTTCTTGAGGTTCTCATTCTCAACCATTAGTGAGGCATCACAAGTGAGATCATCACTGCTAGGTGAGGTGAAAGTAGAAGTACTACAAGAAGGGTTAGTGGGAGCAACAATGATAGGCATAGATAATGATTCATCAATTGTATCACAAGTTAAACCTACATCATAAGTCTCAACATGTTTATTTTTATCTTGCTCATTAAGCAAAGAAGAATGAGCCTTTTCAAGCTTTTTGTGAGCCTTGCCAAGCTTCTCATGGGCTTCCTCTAGCCTCTCATGAGTTGCTTTGAGCTCATCAAGGGCTTGCTTAAGGGCTTTTACCTCCTTATTCAAGCTCATGCATTTCCTTCTCTTAATGTCAAAGTGTTCTTTGGCATCTTCTAGCATGTCAAATAATTCATCTTTATTAGGTTCATCATCATCACTATCATTTTCATTATCATGTTCGTCATCACTTCCATCATCATAATTTTGTACCTTAGTGGCCTTCGCCATGAAGCATGATGGAGTGTCGAAGAGAGAAGGCTTCTCATTGATTGCAATGCTTGCAAGTGCCTTCTTCTTGCTGGTCTTGTCATCATCACTATCATCATCATCATCACTTGAGGAAGCATCACTATCCCAAGTGACCACATATGAACCACCCTTCTTCTTCTTGAAGGTCATTTTATCCTTCTTCTCTTTCTTTTCCTTCTTGTCCTTCTTCTTGTTCTTCTTGTTGTCATCACCATTATCGCTATTGTATGGACATTGAGCGACAAGATGATCTTTGCTTCCACATTTGAAGTACCTTCTTGACTCTTCCTTGTTCTTGGATGAAGATTTCTTTCTTCTAGCACGGTACCCTTTCTTCATCATAAACTTATCAAATTTCTTGACAAAGAGAACCATCTTATCATCATCATTATCCCATGAGCCATCATCTTCACTTGATGTATCTTGCTTTACCTTGCCCTTGGATGATGTGGCCTTGAATGCCACGCTCTTCTTTTTCTTATCCTTCTTCTCATCTTTCTTTTCCTTCTTTTCTTCCTTCTCATCACCATCTCTATATGTATTATCGGTCATTATATCTCCTAACACTTGTTTTGGTGTCATGGTGTTCGAACCACTCCTCACTAGAATAGTGACTAATGTGTCAAATTTTGAAGGCAAACATCTCAAGAACTTGTGGAAGAAGTCATTGTCCTTCACCTCTTCTCCAAGTGCTTTGAGATCATTGACAAGCACTTGAAGCATATGGAACATCTCCGGCACACTCTCATCCTCCTTCATCTTGAAGCTTGCAAACTTCTCTTTGAGAATATATGCCTTTGCACCCTTCACAGCTTGAGTTCCTTAAAATGATTCTTCTAACTTCTTCCAAACCTCATGAGCCATCTCAATATTATTGATTTGCTCAAATATTCTCTCATCAATTGCATCATGAATGGTACTTAGAGCAATGTCATTGTTTTGGAGAAGCACTTCTTTGGCCGCGGTGGGATTCTCTGGATCACCAATCTCAATTTTTGTTTCTACCACCTTCCACACTTTTCTATTGATTGACTTGATATGTGTGGTCATTTTTTATTTCCAATACGGAAAATTTGGGCCATCGAATCGGGGTGGCTTCTTGGTGTTGTTGATTTGAGCTATTTTTACACCAAAGGTTGTTAAGCCTCAAATCACGGTGACCTCGGCTCCGATACCACTTGAAAGGTCCTAATGGCTAGAGAGGGGTGAATAGCCTAATAAAAATTTCTACAACAACACTTAACAAACTAATTAGATAATTATAAGGCGAAGCAAGTGTTGCGCTAGCCAACTAAAATTGTAAGCCACCTACCATAATTCTAGTTTATATAGTTTCTATCCACACAATAGCTATAACACTACACTAAGTTGCTGTGCTCTCAAAGACTAACTAAAGAGCTACACTAACCAAACTAACAAGCTCTCACAACTAGCTACACTAAATAGCTTGGTAACTAGTTTGCAATAATGTAAAGGGAGAGAGTAAGATAGTTATACCGTCGTGTCGAGGAGTGAACCAATCAATCACAAGATTCAATATCAATAAAGATCAATCACCTCAGATTCAAATGATGAACATAATGATTTTTTACCGAGGTTCACTTGCTTGCCGGTAAGCTAGTCCTCGTTGTGGCGATTCACTCACTTGGAGGTTCACGCGCTAATTGGTATCACACGCCAAACCCACAATAGGGTGCCGCACAACCAACACAAGATGAGGATCACACAAGCCACGAGCAATTCACTAGAGTACCTTTTGGCTCTCCACTGGGGAAAGGTCAAGAACCCCTCACAATCACCACGATCAGAGCCAGAGACAATCACCAACCTCCGCTCGACGATCCTCGCTGCTCCAAGCCGTCTAGGTAGCGGCAACCACCAAGAGTAACAAACGAATCCCGTAGCGAAACACGAACACCAAGTGCCTCTAGATACAAACACTCAAGCAATGCACTTGGATTCTCTCCTAATCTCATAAAGATGATGAATCAATGATGAAGATGAGTGGGAGGGCTTTGGCTAAGCTCACAAGGTTGCTATATCAATGCAAATGGCCAAGAGAGTGAGCTTGAGCCTACCATGGGGCTAAAATAGAAGCCCCCACGAAATAGAGCCGTTGTACCCCTTCACTAGGCACAACCCCTTCACCTTGTGCACATGTGTTAGCATATTTTCACAAACATTTTCGAGGATGTTAGCACTCCACTAGATCCTAAATGCATATGCAATGAGTTAGAGCATCTAGTGGCACTTTGATAACCGTATTCCGATACGAGTTTCACCCATCTTAATAGTACGGCTATCGAACCTAAATATGATCACACTCTCTAAGTGTTTTGATCACCAAAATAAAATAGCTTCTACTATTTATACCTTTACCTTGAGCCTTTTGTTTTTTTCTCTTTCTTCTTTTCAAGTCCAAACAATTGATCATCATCATGGCATCACCATCATCATGTCATGATCTTCATTTGCTTCACCACTTGGAATGTGCTACCTATCTTATGATCACTTGATAAACTAGGTTAGCACTTAGGGTTTCATCAATTCACCAAAACCAAACTAGAACTTTCAATCTCCCCTTTTTGGTAATTGATGACAACCCTTTCACAAAGATATGAATTGAAATTTAATTGAATCCATGTTACTTGCCCAAGCATATTTACCATGTGTAAAAGGATATGGACAAGTTTCATGAACCCCAAATGGTAGCAATTGCTCCCCCTACATATGTGCTAAGAGTTTGGATTGAAGCTTGCACATATGCTTAGATAGGAAATATAGAAGACAATGTCTACCAAATGATGCTAAGGTATAAAAGATGAACCTTTGAAGCATGATACCAATCGGAGTGCACCATTATACCATCCTTAGCACCATGATTAGCTCGATACCACTTGAAAACACTTGGAAATGAAATCACTAGATAAACTTATGCATGCTAGATTTCTATTTCATCATTCAAACCTACAACTAGCATACACCACACAAGCATGGATATTGAAATTTAAAACTTGTGCCATGCAAGCAAACATATGAAATGCACATTCAAATACATCATATAAGTTCATGAGCTTGCTCCCCCTACTTGTGTGCTCAAAATTTTAATTGATCACTTTCCTTTGTCATATCTCTCCCCTTATGTCAAGTATTCTCACTTTGTTGTCTTTCATTATATTAGTACACTAATATCTTTGTTTTTCTCCCCATGTACTAATATCACTTATATCTTTGTTTTTCTCCCCCTTTGTCATCAATGACCACAAAGGCTTAAAGTAAGGATAGGTTAGGATTATCAATGTCAATCAATGGGGTGAGGATCATTTTTCCAAATTTGGTCCAATCTAGATCATTTACTAAAGATATTTAACTCGGTTTGATCAAAGGACAAGCTTCTTCATACCTCCAAATAAGGGTTATCTTGTACCATGTTGAGTTAAACACTTAGAGCTTATTTTCTAGATCAAACACTAGATTTACATGCCCACAAACATGTCATATGCTACCACTAGATCAAAATAAGCATAGAAGCAATAGTGGTACCATACAATTATCAAATTCATTTGATTTTCATGAATGAGCCTATTAAATGTGAAAGATGTCTAGATGCACTAAACAAGTCCTTAGCAAGGATGTATGCCATACCAATCAACTTTTACCTTGGATTACTCGAAGGAGAGGCATGTCATATAAGTGGGGATGCATCAACACATATTTGAGAAATCCAATATGTTCAACTCATTCCTTAGCTTGCAAAATCTTTTCTCATCTAATGGCTTGGTGAATATATCGGCAAGTTGATCTTCGGTGTCAACACTTTCAATGCAAATGTCATCTTTTTGTTGGTGATCTCTTATGAAATGGTGGCGGACATCAATGTGCTTTGTTCTTGCATGTTGAACTGGACTGTTGGTCAACTTGATTGCACTCTCATTGTCACATAGCAATGGCACTTTCTTGAACTTGATTCCAAAATCACTCAAAGTGGTCTTCATCCAAAGTACTTATGCACAACAACTACCGGTGGATATGTATTCGGCTTCGATGGTTGATAATGCAATACTATTTTGCTTCTTTGATGACTATGAAACAAGTGATCTTCCCAACAATTGACATGTGCCCGAGATGCTCTTCCTTTCAACCTTGCATCCCGCATAATTCGAGTCGGAGTAACCATCTAGCTCAAACTTTGCTCCTTTGGGATACCATAAATCAACATTTTTGTGTATGCTTCAAGTACCTCAATATTTTTCTTAGTAGCCTTTAAATGACTTTTGCTTGGTGAGGCTTGAAATCTTGCACATATGCATACACTAAACATGACATCCAGCCTTGATGCGGTCACATAGAGTAGGCTTCCAATCATAGATCGATACAATTTTTGATCCACCATATTTCCACTTGCATCACTATCCAAGTTGCCATTGGTTCCCATTGGTGTGCTAATAGCCTTGCTATCACTCATGCCAAACTTCTTGATCATGTCCTTGATATACTTGCCTTGACTTATAAATGTACCATTCTTTAATTGCTTGATTTGAAGACCAAGGAAGTAACTTAACTCTCCAATCATGGACATCTCAAACTCATTAGCCATTATATTTCCAAACTCATCACAAAAGTCTTGATTTGTTGATCCAAATATGATGTTATCGACATAGATTTGCAACACAAATAAATTTTTTCCAATCTTTTTGATGAAAAGAGTGGTGTCAATCTTGCCCATTATGAACCCTTTAGAGAGTAGGAAGTCCCTCAATCACTCATACCATGCTCTAGGTACTTGCTTCAAGCTATACAATGTCTTCTTCAACTTGTACACATGGTCGGGCTTCTTGTCATCTTCAAAACTGGGAGGTTGCTCAACATATACTTCTTCATTGATGTAACCATTGAGAAATGCACTCTTAACATCCATTTGGTAGAGCTTAATGTTGTGGGCACAAGCATAGGCTTGCAAGATTCTAATAGCTTCTAATCTAGCAACCGGGGCATATGTTTCTCCAAAGTCAAGACCTTCAACTTACGTATAGCCTTGTGCTACCAATCTTGCTTTATTCCTTACTACTATCCCATCTTGATCTTGCTTGTTTCTAAAGATCCATTTGGTTCCAATCACATTGTGTCCCTTTGGTCTCTTTACTAATTCTCATACTTGATTTCTTGTGAAGTTATTTAACTCTTCATGCATAGCATTCACCCAATCAATATCCTTCAATGCTTCATCTATCTTCTTTGGTTCAATAGATAACACAAATAAGGAATGCTCACAAAATGAAGCCAATCTTGATCTAGTTTGCGCACCTCTTGAAATATCACTAATCATAGTGTCCAATGGATGATCTCTTGTAATATTTATTGGTTGGAGGATTAAAACTTGATTGCTTGCACGTGCTTGATCATTGGGTTGAGATGATGTACTAGCCACTTGATCTTGTTCATTATCATGAGAGCCACTTGTACTAACTTGATTTGTATCATCTTGCACATTTGAGTTAGAGAGCACTTGCACTTGATCATCTTCATCATCATTCACTTGCCTAGGCCTCAATTTACCAACATCCATGTTCTTCATGGCATTTGAAAGTTGAATGCCTCTAACATCTTTCAAGTACTCATTCTTTACTTGTGAACCATTGGTTTCATCAAATTCAACATCATGAACTTCCTCAAGAGTACCACTATCTAAATTCCAAACTCTATATGCTTTGTTTGTAGTGGAATAACCAAGTAGGAATTCTTCATCACATTTCTTGTCAAACTTGCTCAATCTAGCGTCTTTCTTCAAGATATAGCATTTGCAACCAAAGACCCGAAAGTATGCAATGTTGGACTTTCTACCATTCAAGAGTTTATATGGTGTCTTCTCTTTCAATGGGTGACAATAGCTATGACACTACACTAAGTTAGTGTGCTCTCAAAGACTAACTAAAGAGCTACACTAACCAAACTAACAAGCTCTCACAACTAGCTACACTAAAGAGCTTGGTAACTAGTTTGTAATAATGTAAAGGGAGAGAGTAAGATAGTTATACCGCCGTGTCGAGGAGTGAACCAATCAATCACAAGAATCAATATCAATGAAGACCAATCACCTCAGAATCAAATGATGAACACAATGATTTTTTACCGAGGTTCACTTACTTGCCGGCAAGCTAGTTCTCGTTGTGACAATTCACTCACTTAGAGGTTCACACGCGAATTGGCATCACACACCAAACCCTCAATAGGGTACTGCACAACCAACACAAGATGAGGATCACACAAGCCATGAGCAATTCACTAGAGTATATTTTGGCTCTCCGCCGAGAAAAGGTCAAGAACCCCTCACAATCACCATGATCGGAGCCGGAGACAATCACCAACCTCCGCTCAACGATCCTTGCTGCTCCAAGCCATCTAGGTGGCGGCAACCACCAAGGGTAACAAACCAATCCCACAGTGAAACACGAACACCAAGTGTCACTAGATGTAAACACTCAAGCAATGCACTTGGATTTTCTCCCAATCTCACAAAGATAATGAATCAATGATGAAGATGAGTGAGAGGGCTTTGGCTAAGCTCACAAGGTTGCTATATCAATGCAAATGGCCAAGAGAGTGAGCTTGAACCTGCCATGGGGCTTAAATAGAAGCCCTCCACAAAATAGAGCCGTTGTACCCCTTCACTGGGCACAACACGGGGTGACCAGACGCTCTTGGTCATATCGACCGGATGCTGGACCTCAGCGTCCGGTCACACGATGCGTGCCGCGTGTCCCCTCTCTTCAAATGTTGATCGTCCGATCTCAACGGTCAAGTGACGACCGGACGCAGCAGCTCAAAGTGACCAGACGCTGGACCTCAGCGTCCGGTCGTTTCCAATAAGCATCTAGAAACGATTTTTCATGTGCTCAACCGGACTCACCCAGCGTCCGGTCACTTGGCGTTTTCCCTGTGCATGACTATGTCAGTGTGACCGGACGCAGCCAACCAGTGTCCGATCGTTTCAGCGCCAGCGTCCGATCGACGACCGACGCTGCGCTTCTTCTACTGCTACTGACCAGACGCGCCGGTCCTTCAGAGACCAGCGTCTGATCACTTATAGTGACCACGTTCACCTGAGTTTAGGGCGCCGGTGGCATCGTTAGACTGTTCGCACTCTACAGGCGGAGTGTGGTGAAGTTTCTAACCCTTGCTCAAATGTACCAACTACCAAGTGTATCACCTTATACACATGTGTTAGCATATTTTCACACACATTTTTAAGGGTGTTAGCACTCCACTAGATCCTAAATGCAAATACAATGAGTTAGAGCATCTAGTGGCACTTTGATAACCGCATTCCGATACGAGTTTCACCCCTCTTAATAGTACGGCTATCGAACCTAAATGTGATCACACTCTCTAAGTGTCTTGATCACCAAAATAAAATAGCTCCTACTATTTATACCTTTGCCTTGAGCCTTTTATTTTTTTCTCTTTCTTCTTTTCAAGTCCAAGCACTTGATCATCATCATGGCATCACCATCATCATGTCATGATCTTCATTTGCTTCACCACTTGGAATGTGCTACCTATCTCATGATCACTTTATAAACTAGGTTAGCACTTAGGGTTTCATCAATTCACCAAAACCAAACTAGAGCTTTCATCCACCCACAGCTAGAAAAAATCTGGATAAATCAAACGGGAGTAGGATTAGGAAATGAAGCAAAACAAAAAATGTAGATAAGGACATGGCACTCCACAACTGAAGGCCTAAATGGCTAAATCTCTAGGTACATACACCAGATCTGTGAATTTGAATCACAAATCAAATATAGAAACCCATAATCGAAGGGGGAAATCCCAAAGTAGAGCAACCCATATATCAATCCATAAACCCTACGTAAGAAATCTAAAATGAGGCAGCCCACATCAATCCACGGCAATCACAGAATAGAGGTAGTTGCAGCGGGAAGGGCGGGTGGAGATGAGCAGATAGGCAAGGGCGAGGTCTAGCCAGGGAGCGCCGTCGACGGCTCTGCTTCCACCAGGCTGAGCCGCTGCTGGCGGCGGCAAGGAAGAGGCAGTTAGGGTTTCGTCGAACGGCCGCGGACTACCATGAGGATGCAGTGTAGCCACGGCGACGGTCACCGGCGGGCCACGCACCACGTGCCGAGGGCGCCGCCGCTCCAGGAGAGAGAGGGAGAGGGAGGGAGAAGGAGAGAGAGAGAGAGAGAGAGAGAGAGAGAGAGAGAGAGAGAGAGAGAGAGGAGGGGGAGCCGTCGCCCTAGTAACTCGCGGTGGATCGGGCTATCCTTCTGCAGCGTGGACGTGGTCGGGCGGCGAGCGGCAGGGGATCACAGGGAAGGCAGACTGACGGAGCGACGGGTACGGGATTGCATGTGCGATCTGACAGACGAACCAAAACAAATGTCGCACCAAAAAATGTCCACGTTTTTTTCTTTTTAGTTGTAGGAGATTTGAAATAACAAAAAAAAAACATAGGAACGCGCTGAATTCGACTCACTTATGCCGAAACTAAAGCCAACAAGGTATCTATGCAGAGCTGGGACTGGCACGGAGGAGATGGCAGGTCTCAGCAACTTCAAGTTTTTCAAAATCCTGCTCCCCGGAATGTACGAGGAGGCACTAGTAAGGTGTTTTTTTTCTCTTGCTAGCAAGGCACTGGCAAGAGAATTGGCACGAGAGACGAGACGGGGGGTTTTGCTACTATGATCTGCGCTGAATCTCATCAGCTGGGGCCTGGGCCGGGGGTTGCTAGCGAGGTCTTTCTCTCTGCTTTACTTGATTGTCTTCCAGGCAGAGACTGCCCACTAAGTTCGCTTCGGTCCTCGGAGCTCACCGGGACCTCAAGCTGTGGCTTGCCGGCGGAGAGATGATGCCACTGTGGGATGTGGAGGTCTTCGTCGATGAGAAGCACAGCGACATGTACCTCCGCAAAGGCTGGAAAAAGTTTGCCCGCGCCCACGACCTTCGCAAAGGGTACACGCTCTTCTTCCGCTACGACGACGTCCGCGGTGACCTCATCGTCACGGTCTTTGACCTTACCACCTACCGCAAGGAGTATCTGCACGCCGGCGCCGGTGGTACGTACTACGTCCCCGTTCATCCAACCTCTCATCTGCAGAGTCGTCTAAGGACAGAGACAAACATAAAACCTTCTGCTCGTGTGCCCAGGCGGCGGAAACACCAACCCTGGTGCTGGTGCCGGCCGACGCTCGCTGCCCATCGCGGAGCCATCGCATTTCACCGTGACCCTCAGATAGTGCAACCTGGAGGCAAAGCAGAACCAGTACCTAGTGAGCCGTCTCATCTCCCGTGTCAATTCTCTTGCTCGCCTAGATCGTAGTAGCCCACACATCACTCGTGTCTCATCGTCTCATGTCTTGCGGCGCAGAACGTGCCCGTGGAGTTTCAGGACGCGCACGGGTACGTGCGCCGGCGCCGGGTGGAGCTGCAGATGGGCCGCTCATGGACGGTGAACCTGAAGCGCAGCAAGCGGCTGCTTAGCGACCTCTCGGCCTTGAAATATGGGTGGCACCAATTCTGCGTCGACAACGATCTCGAGGTCGGCGATGTCTACTTCTTCTGGGTGATCCGCGAGGGCAGCGGCTGCGGCGACGAAGATGAAGAGTGGGAGCCAGAGGAGGAGGACGATGAGCATGTGCTCAAGGTGGAGGTGCGCAAGAACAACGGCACGTTCGTCTCCTGATCTCATCGTAGGGCGGTGACGTCAACCTCAGCCAACACCAATATGTTGGCAATGAGAGTTGTTCCTGCCACTGTCAATAGGAGGCTAGGAGTTCCGTGCTTCTGATGGATCAGTGTCGGTGTTTTGAGTAAACAATAACGAGTAAATTCGTATTATTACGTGTCTGGCTGGATGGTGTGCTAAGAAGACATAATGTTTATACTGGTTCGGGCAGAATGTCTCTACGTCCCGTTCTTTGCTGCTGCTTGTATTACTTAGCACTGAAAGTATGTAGTAGGGGTTACAAACGGGCGAGAGAGGGACTGATCTCCGGTCTCTTGTGATGTGTTGTTCGTGATGAGGTGCGGCGAACCGATGCTATGTGATGCACTTGTTCGATGAATCGGTCCCCCTTTCATAAGATGCCCTGCTTTTCATTTTATAGGCCAAGGAAAAGCACGGGTTACAATGGGGGAAAAGAGGAGAACGAGAGGCCAAGGAAGTCTTCAGGGTCGTCGGGCCTTTCTTTTCCTCCGCGCGGGGCCTGCTGACATAGCAGGCGGTGACAGGGACAACTACACGTTGGTCGTCTGTCTTCTGACAATGCCATGCCCTGGCGTTGTCAGCGAGTCGTAACGTCACACTCCGCCTCGGCGAGCGGCACGGCTGACCAACGTGCTGATCAACGGCCGCACAGGAAGTGGGCAGCATAGTGACCGCGTGTCCATCATTGTGGGCGATGTGAGTTCCCTGGAATGACATGTCGCGGGGGCAGGTCGTGTTGAGATGTGACCGCTCCCTACACGATGCCAGAAGTTTGACCTTGGGTCGTACTTTCTGGCCCGTAGTGGTTGGCGGCGGCGTGAGCTTCCGTTAGGAACCGTGTCCGAGGGATCGGGCGAAGCGGAGCCATCCCTTAGACGTCGGGCGAGGCGGAGCCCACCCTCGGGGGTAGGACGAGGCGGAGCCTACCCTCGGGGGTCAGCCGAGGCGGAGCGAACCCTCGGGGGTCGGACGAGGCGGAGCCCACCCTCGGGGGTCAGCCGAGGCAGAGCCAGCCCTCGAACGTCGGGCGAGGCGGAGCCAGCCCTCGAGGGGCGGACGAGACGGAGCCCAGCAAGAGGTGTGGTCGCGCTCTTGACTTCTTGGATGAATCAACGTTGATGGTCATTAGGTTCTCCTCTTCGGGTACTGTAGTATTAGTCTCCGACAATTAGATTGTTCGTGTGAACCTGTCATTGACGTGATCTCTGTTCTGGCTGGGTTTGATGGAATGTAATAAGATGAACAACGTCCAAGATAAGTTAGTAACTCAGTACTATGGTGGTCATGGAATCCCTAAAAGCTTTGGTTCATGAAAAGCTTAGATTGAACGTGTTGCTCGTACTTGATGTGCAAAATTATTCTTGGAAGAAGATTTGGGCATGCCATGAGAGTGCTGTCCCTCGCCTTGTTCGTTAGGTTTATAAATCGTATTTTTTTAATCAACGAATAATATTTTTCTCTTCCAATAAATTAATTAATTATACTTTCAGCCATGATTTAGCAGATCAGCAGGGTACCTGTCCCCTTTGGCTGTGCTGTCGAACCGGCAGGCGGCAGCACGGCAGCACGTCATCTCGTCTTGCAGCTGACCCCGGTCTAGCTAAAGAAGAATGCAACGTGCTGGATCTTGACGTCAGTAACTGGGACATGTGGCTTGTGACACAGGAACATCGCATATATAAATATAACTGGAGGTCATGTACTTGGACAATGGACACCCCCAATCATTTTCTTACTTCGTATAAATATTTTCTGGGGAGGGGAAATGCGCACGTGACACATCGCATATATGACTGTAAGTCAAATGATTTCCTCACATATGACATATGCAGTGTATAGTAGCGATTAGGCTAAATAAGCCTTATAGCAATTAGCAACGTATGTTCAAGGAAGGGGAGTACACATGGACGAAGGCACGCAACATTGCAACAAGGGCTGGGGAAAACGTGTACATGGACAGAGGCAGCTTGCCAGCCTGTTCGTTTGGTCGTGTTTGGCTTATAAGTCATGATTGAAAATACTGTTGGGTGATTTGGTGTGAGAGAAAAATACTGTTCATTGGCGGGAAACAAGCCAAAAACAAGCCAAACAAGTCTAAACAAACAGGGCGCATCGCTTGATTCCAGACACTGTACTGTAGGTGTCAGGGGTAGGCTGTACTGTAGGTGTCAACTTTCCTGACCCGTTTCCTTTTCACAACACTATGCAAAGCTTGGCTACTATGTTGATGGCTTTTTTCTCTTTTGGTAGCGACAAGTGTTGATAGCTCCCATGTGATTGTTTGAAACTTTGAACAAAGAAGCTTGTGGCTTGTGGGCACTCTCTCTGCTCTGCGTGTCTCCATCTCAATGGACGAAGCCCTCATGTTCAAACCGGGCCTGTTGTTCTCTGCATTGTACTCCGTAGTGTGGAACAGGCTCCCAGCCCCTGGGCCACACGCAGTACAGCCTATGGGCCTCAGCCTGTTAGTGTGTGAACGGTATAGCGGCCCAGAACACCACCGCTCGGTCGACATGGTCGCGAATCGCGATTTCGCTGCCTCTTTTTTCTTTTCCCGTTTTTATAAATAAATCAGCCCGAAAAAAGGACGCGGTCGTGGACCGAACAAACCTTTCCCCAAAATTTCCCCTCCCCCCCGCACCGAAAGAACTCTCGATCCGATCCCGATCCCTTCAGGGCGCCGCCTCGGCTCACCGATCCGGCCCCGGATCCGCTCGTCGCTCGACGGGATCTCTCGATCGGTACAAGCTTTGCCCCCTCTCTTTGATTCCGTAGGTTCCCAAGGCTAGGGTTTGCGGGGGTGGGTTTCGGGCCCCGATCCGTTCGATTGAGGACGGATTTTGCACGGGGGCGTCGGGTCTATGCGTGTCCTGTAGGTTTCATATCGGATTGTTGCGATTTCTCGCGTCAATTTTGCGTGATTTTTCTGGTGGTCGGATGCGGGGCTAGGGTTTCGTTCGGTCCATGAGGTGTTTGACTCGTATTCGCGAATTCGTTAGGGTTTGATGCCGCGATATTCGAGCCTGTTGCTTCAATTAAGTATTGCACGAACAAAAACGTTGTTACGTTACTCGTTACAGACGGCAATTCATGTGTGCCCTTCATCATGGTAGTTGAATATGCACTGTGCATTTGGTCTGGAGTGAACTCAATAAGGTGTTAATTTTAACCTAGCATATAGCTTAAATCATTTATTGTTCCTCCTGAATTGATGCTATCCTTTCAGTTTCGTCCTGTTGACTGTTTGCCAATTAATAACTAGGTCATGTTTGTAATTAATTATTTCATTCTATTCTCTCAGGAGTCTGGACAAGCATGCTGCATCAGGAAAACAGTGAGGCTTTCGTGAGGCACCACTCTGAGCAGCTTGCATGTGGCAACATGAGGGGAGCAGATAATGGTCGTCCGAATTTCCTTCCTGAGAAATGCCAGATTGCAGGTAATGACTTAGCAGCATCCTCTTTGCTGCCCTAGACTGGCTAGACATTTGTCTTGACTCTAATTCAGGTTTAGTTTGTCCTGAAGTTTGCCAAAGGGGTGAAAAGGTTGGCCTATTTGACGAAGAGCTGGTACATGGTGTTCATCTAACCAATCCTACTGTTCAGTCACCATTGGTGCCAAGTGGTGTCAAAGAAACACCTATAGTTGATCATAACAAGAGACCTGCATCCAGTGACCTGCTGGACATAGTTGAATGCAAACGGCTAAAGCAGGAAGATCAAAGTAATAACTCCGTCCTCCCTTTACCAGTAAATAAACTTGTCTTTCCTGAGAGTTTGTGTATGCAGAGACAGTTAGATAATGTACTTGTCTTTTGTTTATTTCAGTCGTAACTAAGGAAGACAACCATGCATCTGCTGAGGAGGATTTTCATGAGTATCCCACATACACGACTTGTGAAAGAAGCTTGGACTCACCACTATATGAGAGTGAGGAAAGTGAAGATGAGGGTGTAGATTCACCTCTCCATTATTCACATGCTCACACCTATGTTGAAGATGATCTATGGCCTGCCAGCTTTCATCAATCTGTAGGCCCGTTTCCCTCGAGGAAACCTGTTCCTATTGGGCCAAATCATCAGGCTGAATTACCTGAGTGCAGGCCATTTGGTGGAAGAACTGAAGAAGGCGAAAGTGTCAAGTGGATCAGAAACGTTGTTATGCCAATGCCTGGTACTGATGCATCGTCTTTGGTGTTGGAACCTGTTCACTGCAAGGCAGGCTGTGATTGTCTTGATGAAGGTTCAATCAATTGTGTGAAAAAGCATGTGAGGGAAGCAAGAGAAAAGCTGAAGGGTGCTGTTGGTGCTGACACCTTCAGGGAGTTGGGTTTCTATGATATGGGAGAAGAGGTTGCCTCAAGGTGGACAGAAGAGGAGGAACATTTGTTCCAGCAAGTGGTCTTGTCAAACCCTGCTTCTCTGCGCAGAAACTTCTGGGATGAACTCCCTCTTGTCTTCCCTTCCAAGTCCAGCAAAGAACTAGTGAGCTACTACTTCAATGTTTTCATGTTGAGGAAGAGGGCTGAGCAGAACAGGTTCGACCCAGTGAACATCCACAGTGACGATGACGAATGGCAGGCAGGTGGTGATGGTGAGTTTCCAATCACAGGAAGAACTGATGAATACTTGCCAACTGAGCCCCTTACTGATGAAGATGATGTTGCATGCAATCCAGTTCCTCTGGAGGGGGATTTCTATGAAGATTCTGATGATGAGGATGTGCTTGACAATGCCAATGGAGACAGGCATAATGGTGTGCAGAGGGCTGGTATGTTGTCAGAGGGCCATCCTGTAATGTCATATATAGATCATAATCAACAGACATTCAAGCTAGATGCAGATGCACAAGATGACTCTTGCACATCATTTGAGGCTCATCAGGTTGGTGTTGAAGGTGGGACACATACTGATATTGCTGATGACAATCACTACAGGAGTGACGGCTTTGGTAGTGGTGCAGAGCATGGGTTCTTTGGTGATCATTGTGACACAAAAGAGTGGGACTTCGGTTTCAGTACCGGTTGGGAGAAGCATGATTTTTTGTCAACAAACAATGTCATAGAAGAGGTGTTCGGAAAGGGCTCCAGTGAAGATGGGAGCAACACTGCTACTGGCCAGGACCTTATCTGAGCCAGAGCTAGAGGGCTCCTTTTTGAACTGCGAAAACTTCAGCAGTCCCCCTGTTCTCTGAATTTGTACAGGAGTAGTTGGCTATTTTGATTTAATGCCTCACTTGGTTCTTATAGGAATCTCTCATCCCTGTCCTTGGAACATCATCTGCTTGCGATTTCGGTTGCATGATTAATGTAAATCCTTAGATGATATCATCTGCCGATGATCTGTTGTTAGGCTGTAGCATGTACGTATCATCTTTGTTGTGACAGTGTCTCTTGACCTGAGCATTTTTTCCATGTGCCAGCGAGGGTCATGTAATAAAGCTGTTGTTGTTCCTTGACCCAAGATATCTCTCACCCGGTCTGCGAATGAGTGACCAGCCCATCATCATTTTTTATCTGATGAAATTTGTTGTCGTTTCTGTGGCTCGTTCGTCATCTCTCTCTTTCTTTTTTTTTAAAAAAAAATGCTCGCTTTTAAACACGTATCGCATCGTATTATGATTGTGCAGAGTTCAGAGCCTCTCTCAGAGGGCATCTGTTTACATGAGCATTGTAGAGTACTGTTTGAGGACCTATCTGGGGATCGAAGTGCTTGAGCAGCTCATACGTGTGCCGTGTGCTTCTGGTGCCTTGCAACCTTGTATACCTTGTAGTTGCTTGAAGGGCTGTAGGTAAGGAACTTCCGAGTTGTCGAAAATCCTTACATGATCAAATTAAATAGAAGAACAATCATTATCGAGGCAAAGGATCAGCCACCAGAATTTCCAAAATACACCTTCTCATTGATTCTTTTTGCCAAGCTTCATGAATTCACACGCAAAACACAAAAATTCTAGGTATCGTATTTGTTAGTACATAATATTTTTTTTTTCTCACTATAGTATAGCAATGACAATATTCTCTTGTTTTGATATACAGACGTTATTGGAAAAATTACTGCAGTATGAAATACAGCAAGAGTCCATTCAAGCTCAGGAGATTTAAGGATCAGAAGAGTAATACAGCTTCGTGACCTTAGGTATACCATATTATACCAATTAAAGGCATGTTTTCTAGTCACAATTTAATTGTAATTCCTTAATGCTAACTTGTAACCTTAGGTATACCATATTATACTAATTAAAGGCATGTTTTCTAATCACAATTTAATTGTAATTCCTTAATGCTAACTTGTATTTTACGCTAAAAGAGCTCTAGAATTTGACGGAGAAACAGTCCTACAAGTTGGCCAAGAAAACCATGTCATGACAATATTTGTTGGAACCTTAATGAAATTATACCAAATGAAGCATCACTTTCTAAGTGGAACATCAGCATGTCGTTGGTACATTAACCAAAATGATAACCCTGAGATCAAGTCATTTCAAAAGAGGTTAGTTATCATTTAAACCCAAATGAATATAATAACATTTTTCTTTTTAGTTTATTGATCTTCCCACTTGGGCTTGAATTCCATGTTAAATGCAGCCTTCCAACACAGGCTGAGCCCATTCAGAAGTTATATCTGCAAAGCGAGGACGATACAAAGCAGAACTTTGAAGAGAAGACACTGTTACAACTTGAGGAGGTGGACCCCCTTACTGAAAAGGTATATTCCTTGCTAGCTAAAAAGATTATAATTTATCGAAAATAGTAAATCTAACATAGATTGATTCTGCTTTAAGCAACGCATTTGACTACAGTTATTACAGCAAATTCAACTCAAATATATGCAGGACAAGCGATATCAATGTACTGTAACTATAACCGCAGTTCCTGAGAGGCAACCCTGCTGTTATCGAGCTTGTAGAAGTTGCAACTGCATTATTAGAGTCCATCGAAATGGCTTCAAATGCAGCAACGAAAACTGTTTGACAACTCAATTTGATTGGAAGTAAGCTACTACGGTTTGTATTAAAAGGAAATTTACATCACCAAGAAAATATAAAATAATTTGAATCGCTGCCATTTTTTATAGGTACAAGATACCCTTCATTGGAAGTGATGAAACATTTGTTAGCTTTAGTGTTCTTAGGTATGTTCATCGAATCGGGATTCTTAGCACAGTAATAGATCAATCGGATTTCACAGAGAGAGATTGAGAGATAGGTGATAAGTAGCAAACCGTCAAACGCCGTAGTTGTTGAAGCTCCGGCCGGAGTTTCGTTGACGGACGCCATCTGCGCGCCGGCAGCGACGGTCGGTGGAGAGGGAGTCGGCGCTGTGGCGTCCTCGGCGGCGGCGTGAGCGTCGGGTGGCGTTGCCGGCGTCGGTGGTACTTCCCGTCGCTGGCAGCGCCCCTACTTTCGATCGGGTCTAGGGTTTAGGATGTCGGTGGGGTGACTGGCGGCGCGGTGAACCTCATCTCGCGAGCCCCGGCCCCCACCTTCCTTTATAGCGCTGTGCGACGGGGGCCCACCAACCATGTAGGGTTGGGCGCCCCCGATCAGGGCGCGAGGACAAGGCCCTGGTGGGAGATCAATACTAACATTCTCCCCCTTGATCTCTCATCTATTCTTCGTTCTTTAATTTCATACTCAAAACTTTCAATTCATATTTTTCTTGCTTCCATCCTATTTCATCACAGATTAGTGCATAGAACTGTCCCATCGTCACAGCAATTAGTGCTGTTAGACTAACAGCCACAATACAATTCTCCGTTTTGAAATGTAAACTTTCTTTGGGCCATTCGTATGTTCGGGAATCATAGGCTTTTCCTTAAACCCATGCCGGCTACGTGTTCTCTGAACACGTTGGGTGGTAAGCCCTTTGTGAGCGGATCCGCGAGCATTTTCTCTGTACTTATGTGCTCAAGATTTATTATATGATCCCGAACTTTATCTTTCACAACATAGTACTTTATGTCAATGTGTTTGGCAGCACCACTTGACCTATTGTTGTGAGCGTACTGTACCGCTGGATTGTTATCACAATACAATCGCAGTGGTTCATTTATATCATCAATCACTTTCAATCCGGGTATGAATTTCTTCAGCCAGTTCACCTGCCCCGTTGCCTCATAGCATGCTACAAACTCGGCATACATTGTCGAGGATGTAGTTACGGTTTGTTTGGAGCTTTTCCACGATATAGCCCCTCCTGCGAGAGTAAATACATATCCTGACGTGGATTTTCTTTCGTCTCCCGCATAATCAGAATCTGAATACCCCTCTATCTGCAGGGAATCAGATCTTCTATACGTGAGCATGAGGCCTTTCGTACCCTGCAAATAACGCAGGACTTTCTTCACTAATTTCCAATGTTCAATTCCTGGATTCTTTTGATATCTGCCAAGTAACCCGGTAACAAAAGCTAAGTCAGGGCGTGTACACACTTGAGCATATTGTAAACTTCCAACAGCTGAAGCATACGGTACCGCTTTCATTCGGTCAATTTCATATTGGTTCTTGGGACACTGATGTTCCCCAAATCTATCGCCCTTGACTATAGGAGCAGGTGAAGGACTGCACGCATGCATACTAAATTTCTTCAGGACCTTTTCTATGTATGCCTTTTGCGATAATCCTAGAACCCCTTTTCTCCTGTCTCGGTGAATCTCTATTCCTAAAACGAACGAGGCCTCACCGAGATCTTTCATATCAAAATTTGAGGACAAGAATTTCTTCGTTTCCATTAGTAGATTGATATCACTGCTAGCAAGCAAGATATCATCCACATACAAAATTAGGAATATGTACTTTCCATTCCTGAACTTTGCATAAACGCAATTGTCCTCAACATTTTCTTCAAACCCAAAAACTTTTATCGTTCTATCAAACTTCAAATACCACTGTCTTGAAGCTTGCTTCAATCCGTAAATTGATTTCTTTAGGCGGCATCCCATATTTTCCTTTCCTTTTACGACAAAACCTTTCGGTTGTGCCATATAAACATTTTCTTCCAAATCCCCATTTAGGAAAGCCGTCTTTACATCCATTTGATGTAACTCCAAGTCATAGTGGGCTACAAGTGCCATTATAATTCTGAAGGAATCTTTACATGAGACTGGAGAAAACGTCTCATTGTAATCAATCCCTTCTCTTTGCGTGAAGCCTTTCGCCACGAGTCGCGCTTTAAATCTTTCTATATTTCCTTGGGAGTCATATTTCGTTTTGTAGACCCATTTACAGCCTACTGTTTTGGCTCCTTTAGGAATATTTTCTAAGTCCCAAACTTTATTGGTACTCATTGATTTCAATTCATCTTCCATGGCCTTAAGCCACTTTGATGAGTGGTCGCTTCTCATGGCTTTTTCAAATGAGGTTGGATCGTCCCCCATCTGACATTCTTCAGTTTCATAAACTTCATAGTCATCAGTAATAGCTGATCTTCTTATTCTTTGAGACCTTCTAGGTGCCTCCGGCACTTGTTCCACATTGGGCTGTTGTAGTTCTTCCTCATGTGCAACATTTGGTTCTATAGTTTCCTCAAGGATAGGTTCCTCAAGAACAGGTTCCTCATGTTCATTCATTGTCGCCACGGGAGAACTTGCAACAGGTGTTGGCACTACAGTATCCTGCATTGTCGGTGCAACAGTAGCAGGTAGCGTGAAGAATGGTTCTTCAACCATCGGAGTGGGTACATGTACCTGCTTCTCCTGTAGGCTGATTTCTCGTGCTACCATGCTCCCCCTGATCATGTTATCCTCCAAGAACACAGCGTGTCTTGTTTCTACAATCTTCGTATGTCTGTCAGGACAATAGAAGCGATATCCTTTCGATCTTTCTGGATAGCCAATAAAATGGCAGCTGACTGTCTTGGAGTCTAACTTTCCTATGTTTGGGTTAAACACTTTTGCCTCAGCTGGACAGCCCCACACACGCAAATGGTTAAGTGAGGGTTCCCTTCCTGTCCATAATTCATACGGTGTTTTAGGCACCGATTTACTTGGTACTCGATTAAGTATGTGAATGGCGGTTTTCAGTGCCTCCATCCATAAACTAATCGGTAATGTGGAGTAACTCATCATGCTTCTTACCATATCCATTAAGGTACGGTTACGTCTTTCAGCCACTCCATTCTGCTGAGGCTCCCCCGGTGTGGAGTACTGAGCAACTATGCCATTTTCCTGTAGGAACCTTGCAAATGGTCCAGGAATTTGGCCATATGGGGTATGTCGCCCATAGTACTCTCCACCTCGGTCTGATCGTACTATCTTTATTTTCTTATTGTGCTGGTTTTCAACTTCAGCTTTAAATATTTTGAATTTATCCAATGCTTCCGATCTTTCTTTAATTGGATAAATATTGCCATAACGAGAGTAGTCGTCTGTGAATGTTATAAACGAGTCATAACCATCCACACTTTTCACAGGAAAAGGACCACATATATCTGTGTGGATTATTTCTAAAATTCCTATGCTTCGTTTGACATCTTTCTTAATTTTCTTGACATACTTTCCTTTGATGCAATCAATACATTGCTCTAAATCTGAAAATTCTAAGTGCGGGAGAATTGATTCCTTAACCAATCGTTCCATTCTCCCCCTCGAAATATGGCCCAAGCGACAATGCCATAATTTCGAAGAGACAGTATCAATTCTCTTCCGCTTCTTAGTTACATCCGTAGATAGGGAATCATTCACATTCTCATCACATACATTGTTCGCATTCTCAGCAAGAGATAATAAATAAAGCTTGTCTTGTCGGAAGGCAAGACCAACACATTTATTATTAACCAGTATCTTACACTTGCCATCACCAAAATGGCAATCAATACCATCATCATCAAGTTTCGAAACACTTATCAAATTTCTACGCAAAGAGGGAACATAAAGTACTTCTTTAAGTCTAAGTACAAAACCATTATTCAATTCTAAAGAAAAAACTCCAATGGCTTCAACATTGGCTTGCAGTCCATTTGCAACTTTAATCGTTCTTTCTCCTCTTTGCAAGGTTCTCGTCCCACTTAACCCCTGTAAAGAATTTGCAACATGAGTAGTTACCCCTGAATCAACCCACCAAGTGGATTTATCATAACATAAATACAGAGATTCATCTACAAATGTAATAAATTCATCACCTTTCTTTAGCAGAGATTTCAGGAAGTCTGGACAATCCCTCTTGTAGTGTCCCTTCTTGAAGCAGTGCTTGCACTGATCTTTTTCAGCTCCACCATACTGCTGATTCTCAGAATCCTGGGGTTTCTTTTCCTGTGAACTGGAGGAAGAGGACTTATCCCACTTAGGTTTCCCTTGTGGTTTAGAATTCTTGCCATTAAAGTTCTTTCTTTTGTTGTCCTTCACAAAATGAGCAGATTCACCTTGTGAGGACTTTATCCTCTCCTCTTCTTGAGCACACATTGAGATGAGTCTTTCTATGCCCCATCTTTCAGGCTGCATATTATAGTTCACAATGAAGGTGTCATATTCTTTCGGCAAAGAAGCAAAAATCAAATGAATTAGGAAATCCTCCTCCTTCAAATTCATTTCTTTTAGCTTAGATGCCATAGTGTTCATCTTCAAAATGTGCTCTCTTATGCTACCACCAGTGAATTTCTCATTCACAAGCTTCTTAATCAGTGAACTTGCTGTGGCCTTGGTAGACCCAGTAAACTGACTCTTGATTTTCTCAAGATATTCTTTAGCAGTAGCACATTCAGGGATTGAGCCCCTTATCTGTTCTTCTATGGTGGCTTTGGCTACCAACAGGCACTTGCGGTTGGAGAGAGTCCATTGCCTATGTTCAAGGTCATATTTCATTCTTATTTCAGCATGATCACGCTTCCGAGAAGCGAAATCAGCGTCAGATTCATTGTCACCTCTCACCGGGTCCTCTGGCTCAGTGGGACACGGTGAGGTGATGGCAAAATCGACCTCTCCCAACGCAAGTTCCAATTCATACTTCTCCCGCCACACACGGTGATTGGTTCCGTTGAGTGTCGGGATGTTGGCAATGTTCACAATGCATTTGCCTCCTGAAATCATACCAGAGTAAGTGAGAAAAATTTATACATAAAATTCCATGCTTTAACTCAACGTTGGTCAAATTAAAACTTATAATTCATCCATGCAAAACATTTTACATCACCGTTGGGCAGAAGTAAAATTAATGCACGATTTCTCATGGATCAAAAGTTATAATATTGTTATTAACAACGTTGGTCAGAAAATAACAATATCATAATTGCATCAAAATTATCAGAAATTCATTTCTCTTAAAATTAAATTATCCCGTTGGTTCAAATTTAATCAAAGAGAACAATAATATGCACAGCGGAAACATTAATAATCTTTTCATGTTATTATTTTCCAGAAGCACTAAAAAAATCATTGTTTTCTGGGCAAAATATCATTGGATAAAATTTGCACAGAAAATTGTATCAAAATCATTCAAATTCATCAAAATATGCATTCAAAATTGTTTCTGGAAAATAATAAGAAAAAAATTTCTTGTTCTTCTTTCATTTTTCAGCCCAGCGCGGCCCAAGACGCGCTGAACCGGCTCGGCCCAGCATCCGCGCGCTCGCCCAGGCCGCACCCAGGCCGCAACCTGGGCCTGGGCCGGCAAACCGCGCCGCGCGCTCGCGCCCGCCTGGGCCTCGACTTGGCCCAGCGCATCTCGGGCGTTCGATCTGATCCGACGGACGAGCGGCCGTTTCGCGTGGATCAAAACCCAGGCCGCGGCCGGCGCCGTGGAACCCTAGCCATTTCGGCTCTTGCTCTCTCTCTCTCCTTTCTCAGTCGCAGCAGCGAGGACAAGCCGCTACCGAGCAGCCGCGAGCGAGGAAAGCAGAGCGGGCGGTCCTTTGCGCCGTCGCCGGCCCCCTCGCCGGCGCGCGTGCTCCCCAACGGGTGAGCACGCCGCCGTCGAGCGGCCTGGCCGCGGCGCTACCTTGGCCGAGCCCGGCGAGTTCGCGCCCCGGCTCGACTTCTTCTTCGGCGCCGGCGGAAGAGCCGGTGCGCTTCTTCTTCTTCTTCCGCGCCGGTGGAGGTTTATCCCCGATGAACGGCGTGTTCTTTCTTTTCTCGTTCTTCCCCGTCCCCTTTCTTCCCCATTCCTACGCACGGAATTAGGGTTAGGGTTTGGGAATGGTGTTTTTACTGTGTTTCTTTTGGCTTGTTCATCCGAATGGGATTAGGGTTAGGGTTTCAGTGTGCCGCCTTTTGTTCTTTTCCCCTTTCCCCTTTCGGATTTGATTTCTTTCTTCTTTCTTTTCTTCTCACTCGTTCACCCGAAAAGGGGATCTAGGGTTAGGGTTCGGTTGAACCCGATTTCCCCGATCCGTGTTTACCTTTTGTGTGATTCGAGATCTAGATGGTAGGGTTCCTTTTCTTTCTTCTCGGATTGAACCGATTGGTGATGGGATTCTTTCTAGGGTTAGGTCTTAGAGTTCGGTTTTTCTGTTTTCTTTCCCGATCCGCATCATATTGGTTTGATTTCTTGTCGAACCTTGGCTCCGATGCCATTGTTAGCTTTAGTGTTCTTAGGTATGTTCATCGAATCGGGATTCTTAGCACAGTAATAGATCAATCGGATTTCACAGAGAGAGATTGAGAGATAGGTGATAAGTAGCAAACCGTCAAACGCCGTAGTTGTTGAAGCTCCGGCCGGAGTTTCGTTGACGGACGCCATCTGCGCGCCGGCAGCGACGGTCGGTGGAGAGGGAGTCGGCGCTGTGGCGTCCTCGGCGGCGGCGTGAGCGTCGGGTGGCGTTGCCGGCGTCGGTGGTACTTCCCGTCGCTGGCAGCGCCCCTACTTTCGATCGGGTCTAGGGTTTAGGATGTCGGTGGGGTGACTGGCGGCGCGGTGAACCTCATCTCGCGAGCCCCAGCCCCCACCTTCCTTTATAGCGCTGTGCAACGGGGGCCCACCAACCATGTAGGGTTGGGCGCCCCCGATCAGGGCGCGAGGACAAGGCCCGTTGGGCCTAACTGGTGGGAGATCAATACTAACAACATTCAGCCTTGAGGTCATCTTATTTGAGAAAAGGGAGGCTGAGCTTATTGGGAAAACTGCTGAGGCTCTCCATAAGCAATACGATATGTTGGATACACCTCCTGAAGTATCAGCATGGGTTGGTCACAAATTTACCTTGCTGGTTAAAATTCTATCCAGCAAGAGTATAAATACAAGAGAAATTTTATAATGGTTGGAAAAAATATAGGTCATCCATTAGATGAGATTAGACGGTAGAAAAATAGGAGGTACCTAACTAAAAGTACCTAAAGGTATCAAATAGGTAGGGATAGTACCAAAATAGGTGCGACACGTACTAAAATAAGTGGAACAAATCCTATTTTTTGTTAATTTTAATTATGGTAAAGGGTAAAACAATCCGCGCCACAAGAGAACGCTCGCCAGGTGTGCCGCCACCGCCGCTCGCCCTGTCCACGCACAGCTCTGCCTCCGCTAGCAACACCACGGCCACCTTGTACGCGGCCACCGCCGCACAGCCAGCCGCGCACGCGCACTGCGCTCAGCTCCACCAGGAATGCCATGGCTAGCTCCGTGCCTCCGTCACCCGCCGGCCACCAGATTGCGATCAATTTACGAGATGAAATTTTTAAGTCTAATTAGTCAATGATTTGATAATGTGGTACTACAATAAATATGTGCTAATGACGGATTAATTAGACTTAATAAATTCGTCTCACGGATTACTAAGGACTTCTGTAATCTATTTTATTATTACTATCCAAACACCCCATTTAACATCCCGATGTGACACCTGAATGATATTCCTAAACTTTACTCCTTGATTTAAACACCGCCTAAATCATGATGCTATTCGGCGTTGCAGTACGCACGGATTGTCAAAAGGCTCGGCTTCCCAGCTCCGTTCAAAGACAATGCTTTTGTTACTTTGATTCGTTCAGAAAGGAAAATGATTCCTGCCCTCTCACCTTGATTGATTGAATGGGTTCTGATGACATGCTTAAGTTGGTAACGGCGGGTTCAGACATCTGAAAAAACTGACGTGCCCTGTGCTGTGGAATCCGTGTGGTGCCTAATGTGAGAGACCAAGAGATAATTACCAATATAGCCTAACGAATCATCTTTTTCACTTAAATAGCTAGCAAATAGAAAAATAAAAGTACCTAAAGTACCACCGGTACTTTCACAACCATTGTAAAAGAGCTCTAAATGCAAGAGATCCATCACTTGAAGTTCTTCTGATTAAGCAAAAATTTGGAAAACAGCCAACCATACCCACTGTCAGTCGAGATGATGGTCTATCAATGAGAGCAAGCTCAACAAAATTTCAAGCTGAAGAAGAATTACCACTCTTAGTACGGATAGGCTCAAAAAAAAATCAAGAGCAGGTATCCATAACATTTTATTTTCATACCAACTGCTAAGATTCCCCCCCCCCCCCCCCCCCCCCCCCCCCAATATAATACTCATACTATGAATCATATAGGCTTCATCTTCACGACTTAAAGTTGATGCAAACATACACGACATGGAAATCGACTCATCCAGGTATGACTACCAGCAACATTTCACATGTTTTAGTAAAGATGAAAGAATACACTTGTAATTGGACTTAATGAAAATTTTACTTTCTTTGGCGAAAGTGATGACTCAAACAAGAGAGCTCTTGACTTGACAGACGATGAGAATCAGGTACCTTTACCAAACACATAAAGTTTGTCCTAATATGGCCTTGTTTAGATTAATGTTAGAAATAAGTATTTGGCACTGTAGCATTTTCGTTTGTATTTGACAATTATTGTCCAATCATGGCCTAACTAGGCTCCAAAGATTCGTCTCGTAATTTACAATCAAACTGTGTAATTAGTTATTTTTTTATCTACATTTAATACTTCATACATGTGTCCAAAGATTTGATGTGATGAAGAAAGAGTGAAAAAACTTGCAATGTAAACAAGGCCTATGTCACGGGAGGACAGTTTGCTCCAGCCAAAAATCAGAGGCCACGGTGACGGATGCAGCCTTAAAAGTTGTTGCGTTGGACTTTTGATCAGACAGTGAATCAAGAAACAATTGCGTTTGCCAAATTTTTATGTTTAATCTTTTGATGACTCACTAATCAACGTCAGGCTATTCTAATGTATTCTAGCAAGCCTGTATCTTTTGTTGTACGTATTGGACGGTGTATACAGCACTCCAGTACCGTCCCTTCGAGTTCAATGCCGTAGGATTGGATGGACACTTCAGTACCGTACAATTCTCCAACTGAGTCTTGCTCCCATGGCGTTGGAGTCTATACAGACTTTTGTTCTAGCAACTAATCTTTAGAGATCTCGCAACTTCACATATATGTTACAACTGACTGAAATCACGATGTTTGATATATATCTTACCATGGACACTCGATTATCTAACCAGCACTGAGGCCCAGTTGTGCTTGGTTACACACGGATCTAAACAAGAAGTGGCCAGCGGTTTCTCGTACTAACAGCTCTCTCTCTCTCTCTCTCTGGTGACGGGGATCACCGTAGAGACAAACTAAACCGAACTTCTTCACAAAGCAATGAAGAAGTTTCGACTGGTGCTGAGAATATCTACATCTACTTGATTCTTGTAGATCAAGTTGCAGACGGGGCGGGTTGTTAACGTAACCCACCTGCTCGCCCCACAAAACTGAGCTTGGTGGCTGTTGCGGATCGGCTACAATTTTTTCATGATCCAAAGACTTTCAACCCTTCAAACCCGTTGGCGAGCGAGAAGCCTCGCAACAACCCGCAACACCCTCCTCTGCTCTCCCTTCCGGCTCGTCCTGAACCCTGCCGGCCCTCTCGTTCAAGCTGCGCCGCCGCGCCGGCCACGCTCGCCATACGCACTGGCCGCACCGCCGCAGGCTACGCTCCCCGTTCGCGCAGGTCGCGCGCCCGCGCTGTCGCCGTGCCTCCGCCCCGATTGTGCCACCGGCAGGCTGCGCTCGGCCGTGCTCGCCTGCTGGCTGCGCTAGGCCGCGCCGCCGTGCTCGCTCGCTGGCCGCGCTTGCCCGCTGTCCACGCTCGCCCGCACTCACTCGAGCCACCGCGCTGGCCGTGCTTGCCTGTTGTCCTCAGCGCTTACAGATTCCCTTGTGGCAGCTGCTGGGATTATTGCCCAGGAAGTTGCTGGTGATGTTCGCGTGACTGATACTCGTGCAGATGAAGCAGAGCGTGGTATTACAATCAAATCCACTGGTATCTCTCTTTACTATGAGATGACTGATGAGTCACCGAAGAACTACAAGGGCGAGAGGCGTGGTAACCAATATTTAATCAACCTTATTGACTCACCTGCACGTCGATTTTTCTTTGGAAGTTACAGCTGCTCTTCGCATCACCGATGGTGCTCTGGTGGTGGTTGACTGTATTGAAGGTGTCTGCGTGCAAACTGAAACTGTGCTCCGCCAAGCCTTTGGTGAGAGGATTAGGCTAGTCCTTACTGTGAACAAGATGGACAGGTGCTTCCTTGAGCTTCAGGTTGAGTCCGTGGAACACTTGTCCGTCTTGTGGGTCTTGCGAGTTTTGCATATAAGTTTGTTGTATCCGCGGAACACTTGTTCGTGAGATCCGCAGCTTTATGGAAAGCCACAAGCCCGCTAATAAACTTTACGGCAAGCGAGGCGGGTTAGCGGCCGGCCGCGAACGAGCCCGCCTGCAAGTTGAGTTGGTGCTCACTCTTGTCCTCTTCGCGGTTGCCAAGCGATTTAGCTGGATCGTGGTCTTAATGGAACACCCAAATTCTTATCAAAAAATAACGTGTCTGATATCTTGTCATTTGCTCCATGTGATAATGATCGGTGGGTGATGCCATCACGAGTTCACGGGGTGGGGAAGTTTAAAATTTTGCCATCCTTTCCTACGGCACTTCTCCGTATGCCAGTTTTGTTTGGCAATTATAAATTTGCCACGTGAACAGTTGACGGTGCTATATATTTGCAATTTTAGACAACGTGGCAAGAAACTCACCTTGCCAGCGTGTACAGGCTGTGGAAAATGACCCTTGTGTCCCTTTCCAGATCTGTTTCAGCCCATCTCCTCCTTCGAACTGTCTCCCTTTCCATGTGGACCCTGCTCGTCATCATCTACCTCCCGTCGACTCCTATACAGAGTAGAGCAGAGCACGTCGCAAGCTCGCAGCCGGCCGGCGCTTCGCGTGGCAGCGCACGGCTGCGCAGCGTGTTGCACGCATGCGCGCGGGAAGTGAGCGCAACTGCGCAAGCAGCATCCGCGTGGCCCGGTCGAGCTCGGACTCGAAGGTCGCCGGAGCAGCCGACACCGATGCTGGCGGCAAACGACAGCGCTCGACCAGATTTTGGACAAAGGTCCAACATTGAACTCCAGGGAGGGTCGGGCTAGTGCGTGGGAGCTCACCACGTGCTTGGTTGTGGCAGAGGAATGGAGACACCAAAGCTCGTAGGAACAGCCACCATAGTCCGTTCGGAGCTCGAGATGGGCCACGGGGAGGCACACGAGCTGCCATGGACGCGGCGTGCACACAGCTCGAGCTTGCTGTGGCAACACGTAGGCTCAGTCGCCCGTTTTGTGCCGGTCGGCTTGGGCACGACGTACGTCAGTACGTGCGCCATGGACGCGAGTGGAGGCAGCTACCATGGCTGCCGCCGCCTGGGCCACGAGCTTCGCGCACCGCCTAGAGCTACGGGCTCCGTGCGCCGCGGGGCCGCAAGCTCCGCGCCGGCCGCGAGCCGCCGGGCCGCCGGCCACGTGCTGAGGCCGCCCTGGGTCGCTTAAAGCATGGGCAGCGTACGCAGGCTACAGGGTAACATCCTCCTCGTCTCGTCCACGCGCGCCGTTCCATGGCCGCGAGCTCTAGCCCGTCCTGCCGCAAGCCATGCGCCCCCTGCCGCGCCCGCGCTAGGACCCTGTCTCCCAACGCCATGGACGGAAGATGGGAGTGGGAGGTAGATGATGACAAGCGGGGTCCGTATGGAAGTGAGACAGCGAGAGGGAGATGATGGCCTGAAAGAGACCAAGGAAGGCGCTCAACGGTCATTTCCCATGACATGTACACGCTGGTAGGTTGAGTTAGCTTGCCACGAAGTCAAAAATGACAAATATACAGCTCTATTTACTGTTCATGTGGTAAATTTATAATCGCCAAAACAAAGCCGGCAATTGGACAAGTGACTTTGGTAATGGATGGCAAATTTTTAAATTTCTCACAAGGCGGTTGTTGAAACTATTAATTTTTATGGTCCCTACAGCATGAATTCGTGAATAAGAATATGAGATGAATCAAATTCATGATCAGGGTAACTTTATGATGCGTACAAGATACTCCAGGAAAGAATGCAATTCTAATATAGTACCGAGTCAACCCAATTTTAAGTTTAACCAAGTTTATATAAAGAATTATCAGTATTTATGATATCAAATAAATATCATTGATTAATCGTAAAATACAAATTTAATAATGTCTATTTTTGTGCTATAAATACCTATACTAACTTTTATCTAATTTTAGAAAGTTTAATCGATGATTGAACTAGGATTACGCTATTTTTTTTTAGAACGGAGGTAGTACGTCAAAATAGGCAGGCACCTGCCTATGCACGCGCCAACATGGTTACCTCATGATAACCACTACGCTTTTGTAAGTATATTCTCTTCTCTCACAGCTAAAAAGACTAAAGAGCAGACATCGTTTTGATACAACTAAACAAATTAAAAAGTAGACACCGTTTTAGTGTGATAAAAACTTCGCCTCACTTTCCTGCCCCCCCCCCCCCCCATGTGATCCCGTGAGTAGAGGAGAAAGGCGACGGCAGGTGGGACAGTGATGCCCGTGATCGCTCAAATTAGAAACTCGCGGGTGGGCAAACTTAATTGTTCAGTTCATTTTAGCATGAACTCCCAGCTGGAGTAGTACGGAAATCAATCCCGTTTTCAGCCATGAAGCACCAAGCAATCAACAACAGGTCAGTGGTTTGGTTTTCGTTTTTGAAATGCGTATCAGAAGCATGTTCATTCCGTCAGTTACGCTTAAGTTTCCATATTAACAAATCCTAGAACTGCATCTGCAATCTGCATAACGAACAGCAAAAGAAGGAAGGGCGTAGTACCTCTCCTGCCCGGCGGTGTCCCATACCTGCGCCTTGACGAGCTTGTCGTCGACCTGGACGGTCTTGGTGGCGAACTCGACGCCGATGGTGGACCTGGTCTCGAGGCTGAACTCGTCCCTGGCGAACCGCGACAGCAGGTTCGACTTGCCCACGCCGCTGTCCCCAATCAGCACTGCGAACCGCTGATAGCCCGGCAAAACACCACGCAGTCCGTTCTTTCTAAAAAAAAAAAAACCCCCCAGCGCCCAAAACGTTTCTGAGGAAACCACGTCTCGCCAAAAAAAAAAAAAAAGCAAAGAAACAATCAGAGAAACACACCTCGCAATCCCTTCCAAGCAAAAAAAAAAAAAAAAAAGAGTCAACAATCAGCGCCTGTCTCATGCCATAGCTATTAGCGCCTCCAGCGACCCCAGCACACGTCAAAATAAAACTGCCTTCGCCGTGACCACTCGACGTCGACATCGACAGCCATCTCCTCCAAGCCGCCGCCGCCGCCGCGAGGTCTGGTGCCGTCGCCGTGGCGCCGCGAAGTCTGGTACCATTGCCATGGCACCGCGACGTCAGCCACGATCTGCTACCCCAATCCTCCGACGCCCCATGGCAACTTGACATCAACAGATCGCCCTGTGGCCACTTGACGTCTGCAGCGATCTACTACTCCAGGCCGCCGACGCCTGTCCATCGCCGCGGCCAGCGTTCATCGACGGTAATCTGCTTCTCCTTTCCTCCTCGCCTCCTTCGCGATCTGCTTCCCGGTCAGATGACGCCTGGTGCCGTCGCCGTGGCCACCCGACATCGACGACAAGCTGCTTCTCATGCACCCGCCGTCTCCCTCACGATCTACTCCTTGGTCAGACTGTACACAGGGCACGACAAGTCACGGGTAAGTGATGCTCAAAAAATTGCCCTAATCCTGTCTATTATATAGTCTGTAGTGATTGCAGTTCTAATGCACGATTTAACCTTTACATGAACTAATAATAGAACCATGCATTTGGCTCCAAGAACAGAAAACTGTGTTAATCATGATTTACTTTCGAAACAAGATGGGTTTTGTTTCAGAAAAAAAAAACTAAGTACCTTACTCCTGTTGAGGTGTCCATTCGACGACAATCTGCTTCTCCTGTCCTCGCCATCTCCCTCGCTATCTGCTTCTCGGTCTGACTGTACAAAAGGGAGGACAAGTCACGAGTAGGTGATGATCAACAAATTGCCCTAATCCTGTCAATATAGTCTGTAGTGATTGCAGTTCTAATGACCTTTATATAAACTAATAATACAACTGTTGGAGTTGTTCCAAATTCACTCCAGGATATAGGCCGGGCTTCTGACGGAGCGAAGCGGATACACCCTTGCTAGGGTTTCGTGGAGACTTGATTCTTTTGTAAGCCACCATAGGCGTGTAACCCAAAACTCTTGAGATAGTGAGATTGTTGCTGGCTGGTGCCCGTGGTTTTTCCCCTTCACATCGGAGGGGTTTTCCACGTTAAATCGTGTGTCTCCTCTGTGGCTTGATTCTTTACTTCATATTCCTATACGTCGTTCGTAACAAGTGGTACCGGAGCTTTGGTTGCTGTTAGGGTTCATGACGACGTCGATGAAGTTCGATCTTCCGCTGCTGAACTACGACACGCGGTTCTCGCTATGGCAAGTCAAGATGCGGGGGATTCTGGCGCAGACTCATGACTATGATGAGGCGCTGGATAGTTTCGGAAAGAGGAAGGCCGAGTGGACTCCAGAAGAGATCCGCAAGGATCAGAAGGCGCTCGCCCTAATTCAGTTGCATCTTCATAATGATATTTTGCATGAGTGTTTGAAAGAGAAAACTGATGCAGAACTATGGCTGAAACTGGAATCGATCTGTATGTCCAAGGATCTAACCAGTAAGATGCAGATGAAGATGAAGCTGTTCACCCTGAAGATGAAGGAGGAGGATTCAGTGATGAGCCACATCGCTGAATTCAAGAAGATCGTCGCCGACCTAGTGTCGATGGAGGTGAAGTATGATGATGAGGACTTAGGTCTTTTACTGCTATGTTCTTTGCCAAATTCGTATGCAAATTTTCGTGACACCATACTTTTGAGCCGTGATGAACTAACCCTAAAGGAAGTTTATGAGGCTCTCCAGTCTAGGGAGAAGATGAGAGGTATGGTGCAGAATGACGGGACGTCGTCCTCCAAGGGTGATGCTTTGCATGTGAGAGGCAGAACTGAAAACAGATCCTCCAATGATGGCAATGATGGTAGAAAGAACTACGAAAGGAGAGGCCGTTCAAAGTCCAAGCCGCATGGTAATAAAAAGTTCTGTGTTTATTGCAAGCTGACAAATCATAATGTTGAGGATTGCAGAAAAGTACAGAATAAGGAGAAGAGAAAACAAAAGTCGGCTAGTAAGGTCTCTGTTGCTGCTGCTGCGCCTGATGATGATTCTGGAGATTGTCTGGTAGTATTTGCTGGTTGTGTTGCTGGTCATGATGAATGGATTCTCGATTCCGCATGTTCATTTCATATTTGCACTAACAGAAATTGGTTTAGCTCGTATAAGCCTGTGCAGAAAGGGGATGTTGTGCGGATGGGAGATGATAACCCGTGTGACATTGTGGGGATTGGATCAGTTCAGATCAAGACTGATGATGGCATGACACGCACGCTGAAAAACGTCAGGTATATACCAGGGATGTCTAGAAATCTTATCTCATTGAGCACGCTTGATGCAGAAGGTTACAAATATTCCGGTTCAGATGGCGTTCTGAAGGTATCAAAAGGTTCTCTTGTTTGCTTGAAAGGTGATCTTAATTCTGCAAAGTTATATGTCCTTAGAGGGTGTACTTTACCTGGTTCTGATTCCGCTGTTGCTGCTATTACTAATGATGAACCTAGTAAAACTAACCTTTGGCATATGCGTTTGGGACATATGAGTCACCATGGTATGGTAGAATTGATGAAGATAAACCTGTTGGATGGCTGCACTTCGAGTAAAATAAAGTTTTGTGAGCATTGTATTTTCGGGAAGCATAAAATGGTACATTTCAACACTTTTGTTCACACCACTAAAAGTACTCTTGATTATGTTCATGTTGATTTATGGGGTCCTTCCCGTAAGTCCTCACTTGGTGGTGCTCGTTACATGCTTACAATTATTGATGATTACTCTAGAAGGGTTTGGCCTTATTTTCTGAAATAGAAAGATGATACTTTTACTGCTTTTAAGGACTGGAAAGTATTGATAGAAAGACAAACTGAAAGGAAGGTAAAATTGCTTCGTACTGATAATGGTGGAAAATTTTGTTCACGTGAATTTAATGATTATTGCAGATCGGAAGGCATTATTAGGCATCACACCATACCCCATACTCCACAACAGAATGGTGTGGCCGAACGCATGAACAGAACCATCATGTCCAAGGCCCGTTGCATGCTGTCTAATGCCAGGATGAGCAAGCATTTTTGGGCTGAAGCTGCTAATACTGCCTGTTACTTGATAAACAGGTCGCCTTCTATTCCACTAAATAAAAAAACTCCCATTGAGGTATGGTCTGGTACGTCTGCTGATTATTCACAGTTGAAAGTTTTTGGATGCACTGCTTATGCCCATGTTGATAATGGAAAATTAGAGCCTAGAGCTGTTAAGTGTATTTTCCTTGGTTATAGTTTGGGAGTCAAAGGCTATAAATTGTGGAATCCTAAAACAGGAAAGACTTTTATGAGTAGGAGTGTTGTTTTCAATGAATCTGTGATGTTTACTGACAGTTTGCCCTCAGATCATGTTCCAGAAAAAGAGCTGCAGCGTATGCGCATGCAGGTGGAGCATGTTGATGATGATACAGGTGTGCAGGTGGAGCCTGTTGATGAGCATGGTGACCATGATAATGATGTTGCTGAGGATGATGCTCATGATGATGTTCAGCAAACTCCTCCTATTTTGCAGTTAGAGGAGGATTTACCTATTGCTCAACGCAAGTCAAAAAGGACCTCCTAAGCGTCTTATTGAAGAGTATAATTTATCTTACTATGCTTTGAGTTGTGTTGAACAGGTAGAGAATGTTCATGAGCCAGCAACCTATAAAAAAGCTATTCGTTGTGGTGATACTGAGAATTGGATTTCTGCTATGCATGAGGAGATGCAGTCTCTTGAGAAGAACAGTACATGGGAGATTGTACCTTTGCCTAAGAATAAGAAGACCATCAGCTGCAAATGGATCTTCAAGAGAAAGGAGGGTTTATCTCCAAGCGAGCCTCCAAAGTATAAGGCAAGGTTAGTTGCTAAAGGCTACAGTCAAATTCCGGGTGTTGACTACAATGATGTGTTCTCTCCAGTGGTAAAACATAGTTTAATTCGTACTTTTCTTAGTATTGTTGCTTCACATGATCTTGAGCTTGAGTAGTTAGATGTGAAGACTGCGTTTTTGCATGGAGAGCTTGAGGAGGACATATACATGGACCAACCAGAAGGGTTCATAGTGCCTAGCAAGGAAAAATATGTGTGCAAGTTAAAGAGATCCTTGTATGGTTTGAAACAGTCCCCTTGTCAGTGGAACAAGAGGTTTGATTCATTTATGTTAGCACACAGTTTTAAAAGATCTAAGTATGATAGCTGTATTTACATCAAGCATGTTAATGGATCACCTATATATTTGCTGTTATATGTTGATGATATGCTGATTGCTGCCAAGAGTAAGATTGAAATCACTAAGTTAAAGAAGCTATTGAGTAGTGGTTTTGATATGAAAGATCTTGGTAGTGCTAAGAAAATTCTTGATATGGAAATTAGTAGAGACAGAAAATCTGGTTTGCTATTTCTTAGTTAACAAAATTATATCAAGAAAGTTCTTCAGCGTTTCAACATGCAAAATGCTAAGGCTGTTAGTACCCCTATTGCACCTCACTTTAAGTTGTCAGCTGCTCAATGTTCTAGTACAGATGCAGAGATTGAATACATGTCGAGGGTTCCTTATTCTAGTGCTGTGGGGTCTTTGATGTATGCCATGGTTTGCTCTCGTCCAGATTTGTCATATGCTATGAGTCTTGTTAGTAGATATATGTCTAATCCTGGCAAAGAACATTGGAGGGCAGTTTAGTGGATTTTCAGGTACCTCAGAGGCACAGCAGATTCCTGTTTAAAGTTTGGAAGAATTGATAAGGGTCTTATTGGCTATGTGGATTCTGATTATGCTGCTGATCTGGACAGGCGAAGATCACTTACAGGTTATATGTTTACTGTTGGCAGTTGTGCTGTGAGTTGGAGGGCTACTTTACAGTCAGTTGTTGCTTTGTCTACTACTGAAGCAGAATATATGGCTATTTATGAAGCGTGCAAAGAATTAATTTGGTTGAAAGGTTTGTACGCTGAGCTTTGTGGAGTTGAATCTTGCATAAGTTTGCACTGTGACAGTCAAAGTGCAATTTACCTCACTAAAGATCAGATGTTCCATGAGAGAACTAAGCACATAGATATCAAGTATCATTTTGTGCGTGATGTGATTGAAGAAGGTAAGCTGAAGGTATGCAAGATTAGTACTCATGATAATCCTACTGATATGATGACAAAGCCTGTTCCTGTTGTTAAGTTTGAGCTGTGCTCAAGCTTAGTTGGTTTAATTGGATAGTCCAAGAGACTATTGTTGGCACCAGTGGTTTTTCTATCTTTGTTATGTTCAGGATAAAGGGTTGATTTATGATACAAGATGAATTTGTCTCAAGGTGGAGTTTGTTGGAGTTGTTCCAAATTCACTCCAGGATATAGGCCGGGCTTCTGACGGAGCGAAGCGGAGGCCCGTCGCCAGAGGCTTGGGCCGGAGCGTAGCGGAGTCTAAAGCCGGCCCATCAGGTCTCGTCCCTGTGCTCGGGGGGTGCGGGGGGCGGAGCCCCCACGGTACGGTACGGTATATACACCCTTGCTAGGGTTTCGTGGAGACTTGATTCTCTTGTAAGCCGCCATAGGCGTGTAACCCAAAACTCTTAAGATAGTGAGATTGTTGCTGGCTGGTGCCCGTGGTTTTTCCCCTTCACATCGGAGGGGTTTTCCACGTTAAATCATGTGTCTCCTCTGTGGCTTGATTCTTTACTTCATATTCCTATACGTCGTTCGTAACAACAACTGCAATTTTTGCCCTAAATATGAACTGGTTCTACCTTTATATGAACTACAATTAGTTTAAACTTTAAACACTATTTGCAATTGTTGGAGAGAATAAGACACAATACAGAAAGAAAATGAAATGAAGGTCTTTCTGTCACACCTCAGATATGCTCCAAGCTATAAATGTTATGAACACAGATGGACTGCTCTGAACCTGTAGTTGCCAAACGTTAACTGAAACTTATTAGACAGGATTAGACGGTGCAGGATGGTCAAACTTACTTGTAAAGCTATATATGATTTTCACTACGGCCATCTCGTATCTAACAGGATTGTTGATGCATTATCTATAATAACAAAAGGGAATTTGAGCAATGACCAACAGCAACAGGAAATATTCCCCTAAAATAAAACATTACTAGAAATAGCAGCTACTGACTATCACAAATGAATTAAATAAAACTTCCGAAGTCCAGACTGGTACCATTAACCAACACAAAATCTAGCAATGAACAAATTAACTACGTAATGACAGTTCATTCTGACTTGGGAGGAAGGATAAGCCATACCTCGAAGTGAGGGTGCCGGGTGTGGCGATGTGGGGATCTAGCGTCGTGGCGGCTGCAGCACCTTGGGGCTCTGTCTCCATCGAGGTACGCAGATGCGGGAGGGGATGAGGTCAGCGTGGATTGGCCTTCTTTCCTGCGGCGGCTTGCTCCTCTTGGTTCCACGCCTAAGGCCTCCTGCCCACCAGGCCTTCTACCCAAGACCCCGCCCGCATATCATGGCCGCCTACGGTGCTCATCGCTAGGTCGCCATCCCTGTAGCTGACCTCGCCTCGCAAGCACCGAGGATGCTGCTCGTCGGAGCTGCCCTCACCACGGATGCGCGGGGGCTGCAAGTGTCAACGAACAAGTATAGGCTAGCTAGGATATCTCTCATCCATTCATATTTGTAAACGGCCAGCCACTCTTCATCTCTCCTTCTCTGTAGGATCTGCATGTATTCGTTCCTTCTCTGTAGGATCTGCATGTATTCATTCATGGCTGGCTAGAGCTGTCTGTACTTATACCCCAAATGAGTGAAATACAAGCTGCAGTAATTCTTCCCAAATTGCTTTCTTACAGGAAGGCCACTGTCATCTACTGTGACAACATATCAACTGTATATTTATCTCAAAACCCAGTCCATCATCGACGAATGAAGCATGTTGAACTGGACATTCACTTTGTCAGGGAGAAGGTAGCACTTGGTCAATTCAGAGTTCTGCAGATTCCAACTCGGCATCAACTAGCTGACATAATGACCAAGGGATTGCCAACACCTCTGTTTACAGAGTTTAAGTCTAGTTTATGCATTCGGACAATCGATGCTCAAACTCCGGGGGGGTGTCAACGAACAAGTATAGGCTAGCTAGGATAGCTCTCATCCGTTCATATTTGTAAACGGCCAGCCACTCTCCACCTCTCCTTCTCTGTAGGATCTGCATGTATTCATTCCTTCTCTGTAGGATCTGTATGTATTCATTCGTGGCTGACCAAAGCTGTGCTCCTATACTTATACCTCTAATGAGTGAAATACAAGCTGCGGTCATTCTTCCCAAATTGCTTTCTTACATCAAGAACCTACAGTTGTCTTGCACGCGTCACGCCCGGCGGAGCTCGGAGCTGGTGTTTCCTAGTTGACCATGAAGAAAGGGTTGAGAGGACGAGGGTCACCGGCACCGCAGGTGAAGACGAAGGCGACCGACAAACGAGCTCCAGAAAGCACCTCTCCTGTCACGCCGTTGCGAGCGAAGCAGTGGAGAGGATAAGGATAAGCAGAGCGTTCGGCTGGTCAGGTTTTGGCTGGTTTTGGATGATTTTGGATGGTTGAATAGTATTCTATGAGAGAGAATAAGCTAAAACAAACTGAAACAAGCGGAAACGAGCCGAGACCCTACCAGCCGAACGCCATGAAGGACCGAGAAGACTCTACTGGAGTGGAGCAGTGAAGATTTGATGCCTATATTTTTTAGTAGGTGGGCCCCACATGAATCTAAATCCATTTCAAATAAGAGGGTGTTAAGAACTGTTCCACGAACTCTGCTCCATAAACTCTATCGTGGAGCAGCTCCGTAAAAAACTAGAGTTTATAGAACATCTCTTTAGGTGATCTCATAACTCTACTATTTTTTCTCGAACAGAGTGTGTGGAGGTGAAACCGTTTAACTAAAAAAATATAAAGCGGAGATGAAAAACATAGAGCAAGCAATTTCAAACACACCCTAAATCCCAAACAAGGGATTGGGATACAAGCCTCTAACCTTTACCCATTTCCACCGAGCCATATCTTTTTTTCCTTTCCAGACTGCCATCCAGACGCCACCAGGAGAGGACGCTGATTTATTTTATTTAACATTTAACACATAAGATCCACTGTATGGCTTCTATGGTTATAAAGACAAATAAAGTTGAAGTCATCGAAACTATATACGATCAACCTTGTTTTATAAGTTTCACTTATGATTCATCTTTTATGTTTAAGTCATTGATCAAACTTGTTTTATAAGCTTCACTTATGATTCATCTTTTTTGGTCATGTTCGCTTGTTGGTTTCAGCCAGGGCTTATCAGTCATGGTACAGTGTTTTTCTCTCACAATAAACCAGCATCAGTCGAACTTATCAGCCGAGAAACCAACCATCGAACATGCTATTTATGTTTTAGTCATTCTTAGGTACATGGAACCTATTGAAAATCACGGTTGCAGCACACTTTTTAAAGACTTGACAAACCAGAACAATGTAGGTAACTACTGGTCCTTGTATATGTTTCATTGCTTTTGTAACATCTTCATCAATAAGAGGGATGGGGATATTGATGAAGATGTTAGCCATAGAATCAAAGCCGGATGGATGAAGTGGCGGCAAGCGTCTGGTGTCCTATGTGACAAAAGGGTACCACAGAAGCTAAAAGGCAAGTTTTATAGGACGGCGATTAGACCTGCTATGTTGTATGGTGCAGAATGTTGGCCTATGAAAAGACGACATATTCAACAGCTAAGTGTCGCGGAAATGCGTATGTTGCGTTGGATTTGCGGTCATAGAAGGGATCGAGTTCGGAACGATGATATACGTGAGAGATTAGGGGTAGCGCCAATTGAAGAAAAGCTTGTCCAACACCGGTTGAGATGGTTTGGACATGTGCAACGGAGACCTCCAGATGCACCGGTGCGTAGTGGAATCCTAAGTCAGGATAGTAATGTGAAGAGAGGCAGAGGAAGACCGAAGTTGACTTGGGTAGAGGCAATAAAAGGAGACTTAAAAGGATGGAATATACCCAAAGACTTAGCCTTAGATAGGAGTGCTTGGAAGACAGCTATTCACGTGCCTGAACCTTGATTGCTTCTGTTGGGTTTCAACTCTAGCCGACCCCAACTTGTTTGGGACTTAAAGGCTTTGTTGTTGTTGTTGTTGTATATAAGTAAATGAATTAATTACGGTTTCTTTTTTACTTTGATATTGTTACAAATTACAAATCAGGTGGCAAAATGGATCCATGTGTGTGTAATTTGAATTATGAATACATGACAGTGAATGGTGCCATGTGTGTGTAATTTGAATTATGAATCAGGATGTTGCAAAAATGTGTGTGTAGGTGACGTTAGATATACTTCCACTTCAATGAGAAGATCTTGGAGACAACCGACGCAATCATTATGCCGATGACATGGCTGCATGCTTAGACTGCCACGCATGGCGACAGTGTATACGCTGCAGGCCCACATATTGAGCATGCGGGAGCTGGACTACATCAACAGATGTAATGGACTGCATCAATTGAGGTTGGGATGTTGAAAGAAGTTGTATTGGCATTAGCAAAGACCACCTGAGAGCTATTGGTTTTTTGACTTCTCAAAGAAAACAAAGAACTTTTTTTTGGTGGCGGTAGGTTTGCTCTTCAGTTTCTTTGTGATGTTTGTTTGCCTGGAGTGACACTAAAATCGTTCTTGTCAAATAAGACTATCTTTTTTTTGTTAGTGATCAAACAATTACGAACTTTGTTTTTTGGATTAAATTGAATGTCACTTTAACATCAGTATTTAATTTCACAGTATTGTTATCTTAGGTCAGTCTCAATGAAAGTTTCATGCGCATTAAATAAGATAATGTGGCATAGTTTAAATGAAGAGAGAGATGAAAATAATTTCATGAGATGGAATTAGTTTTATGAGGATGAAACTTGTTTACACTGAGTTTTGGAAACAGAGCCACGAAACTCCACTAAGACTGGCCTTATCGTGCGATCCGTGTGTTTTTAGCACAAAAGTTTAGCTGTCTCGTAGCAACGTACAGGCACGCTACCTAGTAAATTAGATAAGAATGTAACAACCATATCATTTGCAACGCTGGCGCTAGTCTTCATATAATTTTTTGTGATAGGCTCACATCGGTTTCTTCTTATATATTATGATAAAGTTAAGAGCATTTCAAGAGTCTTTCTTAAACCCACTCTCTAGGAGCATCTATAATAGTATTTCTTAAACTCACTTTCTGAATTATTATTTGAAGAGCTATTTAAATAAAAATTGTTCTCTATATCTTTTCACCCGTCAACAACTTTTCTATATCTTGTGCGCACTCCAGAGAGCCTACCCCACTCTGCCTAGCGAGAAATCTAGAACAAAGGATATCAATATTTAGAGATGTAACTAAAAAAGTTGTTGGAGGGTGTTTTTGCATCAAAATCTCTATTCATATCAATTAGGAAGGATATGAAAAGGCTCTCGGAGTTGCTGTAAATCCTTTTTTGAGAGTCATTTGAATAAAAATCGCTCTCTGTATCTTTCTACGTTCCAACAACTTATCAATATCTTGTGCGTACTTCGTAAAGTCATCTATGCTCTCTTTGTCTAGCAAGAAACATGGAATCGAGGGTAACAATATTTGAAGATCTAATTAAAAAGCTGATTGAGAACTTTTTTTACCAAATTATCTATTCTCGACTCCTGTCAATACAAAAGGATATAAAGATATTCTTGAAGTTACTCTAAAAGGTAGAACTCTCTCAAAATGGATAAGAAACATTCCATTCCTATTTTCCGTGCTAGTTGGCTTTTAGTGCGAGCTCTTAAAGCTACTCTCTCTATTCCAAATTACAAGTCATTCTAGCTTTCTTGGAGAGTCAATGTATTTTAAGTTTAACCAAAATTATATAAAGATTTATGACATCAAATAGGTATACAATGAATAATCTAATGATACTTGGTATCATAAATACAGTTCCATGTTTAGGAGAAATTTATTCCAACATCATGTGCATGACAAAAAAATGTTACAGATTTGGGAGCAAAAATTCTCATGACATATTTGTGTAAAATAAAAATTTATAAATTAATCAGAACATAAATTTAAAAGACTGATAACAATTTACTAGGCGAGCGAGAAAAAAGGGGAAAAGGGTTTAACTAGTGGATAATGAAAAAATAGAGATGATTATTAGTGGCAATATAGTTATTAGAAGCAAGAGAGAGAGAGAGAGAGAGAGAGAGAGAGAGAGAGAGAGAGAGAGAGAGAAGAGCCAAATGAACCAGTTTCTTGGGCTGCTCTCACCGAACTAGCGTAGTCATGCGCTTGCGCCTGCAGGAAATAAAAAAAAAAGAAATCGGCCCAATAGCCATGGCCCATGGAAGAATTCTTTTTTGTGACTGGACCATGGAAGAATTGCTCTCCTGCGTTTACACCTGTTTTTCTTCCCCCGTCCCCCTCGCCTATACGCTCCCCATTCGACCGTTTTCTGCATCTACGGAGCATCGGAGCGCCAGTGACCCAGAGTTTCAGGGCGACCGAACACGCCCGCTACCGCCGCCGACCTAGCCCCTGCCCCCAGCTGCCCAGGTCTTCGTCAGACCCTTTGCCGGCGACGAGCACCCACCACACCAGGTATGCCCGCCCCTCTCTTCCCTTCTTTGTGTGCAAAACTGAGCCCGAACGGCCGAAACCTAGGTTAAGGTATTTGGCTATCTGTATTCGGATCTGATCTAATCACAAGTGTAAGTGTATGCATGTATTATGCCTATTAACTTTGTTTTTTGGGCAAAAATCATGGTCTGTACATTGTACAATGCCTTTTATTGGATCCGCCCCTGGATGTTCTGTTGACAGATAGGCAGATAGCGCACCCTTGATTCTGAGGTTGGCATGACCTCGCACGAACAGTAGTTATGGTTTGGCTCAGCGCATATGTTTGGAATCAATCGCAGTTGGCTTGTTGGTACTGGGCATAATCCATTATTCCAAGATTGTCAGTTTCAAGGTCATGGTCTTCATGTGGGAATGGGATATTTGGCTTGTGATTACTCCTGCCGTCAATTTGTAGTTTGTTGTTGCTGCTGTTAGGATTCAAAGCTTCACAACTGGTATTCCAAGAAAATATGGCTTTAGTCACGGGAAGTTAGATCATGGTGTAAATTTAAAATTCATTCTGCATTCGTTGTTTCCTATGCTTTTTCATAATGTTTCATTTGCTTTTCAATGCTGGCTTAGCCTTCACCTGTTATTTTCACTCATAACAAAAAATCTTTAATAAATCATTTTTTTGTTGATAAGAATGCACACCACTACCTGATTGTTCCCCTAAATCCTGATAGAATCCTTTTGTTTTCCTTTTCGTTGCAGATATCTGGTCGTCGGTACAGAACTTTAAGTGTAGATTGTGATGTCGGTGCCAATGTATAAGAAACAAAATTCATTGGGCACCCCTGCCCACAAGACAAACCCGTTTGATTCTGATTCTGATTCTGAAGGGCCATCAAGGGCACAGTCTGTCCCAGTACGACGCACCAATCAATCTGTGCAAGAGTTGGAAGATTATGCTATAACCAAAGCACGAGAAACCACACACAAAGTAAATGATTGTGTCAGGGCTGCTGAAGCCATCAGAGAAGATGCTACACAAACCATGCTAACTTTGCACCGTCAAGGTGAGCAGATCATGCGGTCTCATCAAGTAGCAGCTGACATTGAGCAGGACCTTACAGTGGTAAGTTCTCTATCTTTTGATCATTGGATAGCCCAAGTATACAATAGTTGAATAGTACCTTCCAACAACTATTTTATCTCAAAATAAGCTGAACTTCTGTACAATACAATATGTTGGTACCCAATTCAGTCATCAGACACCTTGTCGAAACATTGGCCTTTCAAAATATTTGATGGAGATGCATAGATGTGTACATGACTTGTATAAGTACGTATTTTGATCGACATGCACCTTCATAACAGAAACTGTGCCGAACTATTGTACAGATACATGTTCAGTTATCACACTATGATCTGTAACCAGGGGTGGGCAAATAAAACCGAGACCGAGACTGAAATACCTGAATTTTCAGTCCTCGGGTACTAGTGTGGTTCCAAGTTGGTAGAGACCGAAATTTTTTAGTAGTCTTTGGTCTGCACTGTCGGGTACCTGAACAACCCGATATTTAATCCAACCTCAAGTTTCCAAGCGACACAGAGCTTGTCCCATTCCCCCTCCCACCCACACTAATGCAGTCGAGTTCTGAAAGTATATGAAGTCTGTCTCAACTCTGTTAGTCTGTGCTGTTGCCTATTGCCTCCTGCCAGTCTCTGCTACTTCGTGGAACAAAAGTGCCATGCACTGCTGCTATCATATGTGTTGTCAGCGTATTATAAAGTTTATTTACTAGTACGTGTTTGTGTCGCCAAAGGCCTAATACTGGAGTATGTGTGTACGTGTTCAGCTGTTCCTGCAGAGTACAGACTGCACCGCTGTAGTCCTGTTGACTATTGAAAGCCATCTCGGTTATGACCGAAAGACCGACCCGATAAATCGGGTACCCAATCTTTGAGGGACCGAACTACAACAACAACAACAACAACAACAACAACAAAGCCTTTAAGTCCCAAACAAGTTGGGGTAGGCTAGAGTTGAAACCTAGCAGAAGCAATCAAGGTTCAGGCACGTGAATAGTTGTTTTCCAAGCACTCCTATCTAAGGCTAAGTCTTTGGATATATTCCATCATTCCAGGTCTCCTTTTATTGCCTCTACCCAAGTCAACTTTGGTCTTCCTCTGCCTCTCTTCACGTTACTATCCTGGCTTAGGATTCCACTGCGCACCGGTGCCTCTGGAGGTTTCCGTTGGACATGTCCAAACCATCTTAACCGGTGTTGGACAAGCTTTTCTTCAATTGGTGTTACCCTTAATCTATCACGTATATCATCGTTCCAAACTCGATCCCTTCTTGTATGACCGCAAATCCAACGCAACATACGCATTTCCGCGACACTTTTCGTAGGCCAACATTCTGCACCATACAACATAGCAAGTCTAATCGCCCTCCTATAAAACTTGCCTTTTAAGTTCTGTGGTACCCTTTTGTCACATAGGACATCAGATGTTTGGTGCCACTTCATCCACCCTGCTTTGATTCTATGGCTAACATCTTTATCAATATCCCCGTCTCTCTGTAGCATTGATCCTAAATATCGAAAGGTATCCTTCCTAGGCACTACTTGACCTTCCAAACTAATATCTTCCTCCTCCCGAGTAGTAGTGCCGAAGTCACATCTCATATACTCAATTTGAGGGACCGAACTCCTATGTTAAATTTCGAGTATCGATTCATGAAGACTGAACATTTTTAAAAGCCGAAGAGACCTGACCAAACAGTTGGTCAGGACCGAACACCCAGGCCTATCTGTAACCCTCTTCCACTTTTTGTTTTTGTATTGTGTGAATCACCAATTACTGAGCCAAATCATGCTTGATAATTATCATTCAGAGTGATAACTATATTTGGAATCTTATGATTTAGCACAGCTAAGCATTAATTGGATGGTATTACCGTACATGGTTTTCCTTCTGTTTTGTTGTCACTATTGCCTTGATGATTCATGGGTTCATTTTGAGTTTTTGAGTGAGCTCTACATATATTAGGATGAGTTGTGTTGTTCCTTTCTTTTTAATTCATTATCATGCTATAAATGTTTGGTCTTGCTCAATTCACTGCAATAATATGTCAAAACTTCTGTTGTCTTCAGAGTGAGAAGCTCCTGGGAAGTCTGGGTGGACTATTTTCCAAGTCATGGAGGCCAAAGAGAAATCAACAGATAAAAGGACCAGTCTCAGGAAGTATGTTATTGTAGGCTATAGTTAATTTGTCAGACTTATTTTTTGCTTAGCTAAACCTTTTGAGTTGTGGCAGATAACTATTCTGCGACGACAGCTAACCTCACGGAACAGAGGTGGAAGCTAGGAATTGCCCCAGCACATCAAGAACGTCCCAGTCATGTACAAACCACACCTGTATCTGCAATGGAAAAAATTCAGGTCTGTCTTCAGAATTGACTATGTAGTGTGTGACCCATGGAACCAAGTACTATCTTCTCAACATTTTTTCTTCTAGTTCTTCATCAGAGTTAAACATGGATTTCTTTCTCTCTTTAGGCTGAGAGATCAAAGCAGGATGATGCGCTCTCTGACTTGTGTAGCACATTGGGACAACTCAAGGAAATGGCAGTGGATATGGGCACAGAAATTGACAGGTAATATTGCAGTAGTGACTTTTCTATAGATACCACAGCATACCATTAAGCAAATTGATGCAGAAGACTCTCGGCTGTGCTATCTACTGTGTATACAGTTTGATGGAGTTTTTTTTATCTTGCTTGCAGGCAAAACAAAGCTTTGGTTCCTTTCAGCGACGACGTCGATGAACTGAATTTCAGACTGAAAGGTGCGAATCAACGGGGACGCCGGTTGCTGGGCAAGTGATACTGTGCCAGGAATTCGGGCAGTTTGGAGACCATCGTCTGGACTGCAGGATTAAGAACCTTGTTGTTTCATTACATATTTTAGAGCAAATAGAAAGATCCTTGTTTTTTTTTTGTTTGGGCGTAAAAAAGATCCTTTGTATTGAACTGAGAACATTCGAATTCCAGTGTTGTATAACAAGCAGCCCAAATTTGTTGAGAGAAAGAGAGACCGATATGATTGTGCTTTGTCAAAGTTCAAAACTTATCACCGTTGGCTTCTCATTTCTGTGCAGTTCAGTTTGATTATCTTATTCTTATCGCGCATGAGGTCTTGCTCAAGCTTACAGCTTCTGACAGCGGCAACAAGCATGCCTTGCTTTGCATGGCGCCATGCCCCGTCGCCGTGCTGGTCAGACCAAACACCACCCACCACCTGCTCGATCGAATGTAAAAGATGCTTGGTATATCCGTGTGCCGTTCTTACGGCACATCTTGAATCCTGAGGCCATCAGTCCTGGACGGCTGGCCCTGTACCGCCGTGCAAGCGCTACAACTACAAGATGGAGGTGAGCGCATCTACTCTGTGTGTTTTTGTTCGTTCTTTAGGTGCCGTGCTCGTGAGGTCTCGTGCCTCTTGTACTCAACGCCCGCCTACGTAAAAACCCAGGCCCCGCCGTTGTCACCTTCCTTCTTGCAAGCATCGACCGACGATCGTATTCTTGCACACGGAACGCACCCACCACAACGATTGGGGACTGCAAGTGCTACGAGGGCGCCGGGCAAGCTTACTTTGTGGCCTACACGGAGGCACGGTAGCCGAGCGCGCGGCCGGGCATGTTCCCCGACGACGTCAGGCTCGCGCCGAGCGCGCACCCGCACCGTGTCGTGGCGCGCGCAACGACGACGAAGCCGAGCGGCACCCACGGGCGCGGCGAGCAGCCGAGCGCCGAGTGCGACGGCCTGCCCGTCGTGGCGGCCGGCGCCGGGCAGCGTGTCACGCTGTACGACTCGTTCGAGCTCAACGCGATGGTCGTGCGGCTGAACCGGGTGCTGATCGGGGACGGCGGCGGCGGGGGCGGGGAAGCGAGGCGGCCGCGCAAGGCTGCCGGCAGCTGGCTCAACGCGCCCAAGGTTCTCTTCAGGAAGATCAAGTGCGCGGTCCTTGGCGGCGGCCGGCGTGGCGTCGGCTGACGAGCGGTGTAGCGTCGTTGTTGCTCATCTCCACCTCGGCCTCTACGTGCGCGCGTTGATTTGTGCTGGTCGACGACTCCACGCTGAGGGTTTTATGAGTTGTATCAGTTTATGTATAAAAGCACCTGAAACCAAATAGACTCAAGGAAAGTTTTTTTTTTGACAAACAAAGATTCAAGAAAACTTGTGTCTGGCAAGCTATAGGTCGGAAATTTGTTCCTCTTTTCGTCTTAGATAAGAATAATTATAGAGCGGTGTATCATGCCGTGCGTTGCAACTGGCGAACGAGGCTGGATGGGCAAAGGCAAATGACGGCTGAGCGTGCCGAACTGCAGACCGTCGACGAGGTTGTTCATGGTTTTTCTTTTTTCTTTTTCCATCACTCGCACTGGTGGTCAGATTTGGACAAACAGACAATGCCGACCGGTAGCGAACCCTGAAAACGGGAATATGCGAGCTGGATCGTGAGAATTCCGTTGTCCCGGAATCACGCGACATCAATGCTTGTCCACGTCAGCATCCACGTCGATAACCCTCGACCGGCTGGTTGGCTGGGCTGGGGCTGGCTGGCCGGCGTACGCACATAAACACTGTTTTTAGCCAGAATAGTATTTTTCTCTCACAACAATTAGCCGAAACAGTATTTTTATTTATTTATCAGTCATGCCGAACAGCCCCCGATCCAACGCACACGAAACAAAAACACCTGGATGACGTTGAGGGCCCACGAGTCCGAGAGTCCACATGTCACGGACTTGAGCGCGTCCAATGGGGCGAAGAACTCGCACCGCTATTCGAACGCCTCGGGCGGAGCGCCTCGGAAGAAACTAGCCGTTACGCCTCCAGGCTCCAGCCCCCCAACGTTCCCTTTTCCCATCGCCGCCGCCTCCTCCCCCTCCTCCCTTTTTTTTCTGTTCCCCACCATACGCACGGAAACATCTCGTCGACCCAATCCATCCACCCACAAGGCGGAATCCACGATCCAGTCTGATCCCCCCGCGCGCCGTGCTCTCCATACCCTAGCGATGTCGACGGCGGCGGCCGCGGGTGCCAGGACTCCGACCAAGCCCCAGGCCACCGCATCGGCGGCCAAGACGCTGTCCAAGACGCCATGCCCCTCTCGCGCGCGGTCCTCCCACACATCCGAGAACTCCAACCCCAACATCCCGGGCACGCCGCCTCCCCTGCAGCCGACGCCGTCCAAGCCCGTCCTCAAGTCCCCGGCGGCCGCGGGCGCCAGGTCCACCACCACGAAGAAGAAGCCCTCCACGCCCGCGCCCGCCCCCGCCACGCCGCCGCCGGAGCGGGAGCGGCGATTCCTCGTGGCGAAGAAGGGCACGCGGCGGAGGCGGAACGTCGGGACCATGAGAGGCGGCGGGGGCGGGGGAGAGATCGACTTCGACAAGGTCCGCGAGGCCGCCCGTGAGGCGCTGCGCGCGTCGCAGGGAGAGTTCTTCCGCAAGGAGCTCGCCGCGTCCACCGCCACCGTAGAGGAGCAATTGGGACATGAGGAGGAGGAGGAGGGGAAGCCGGTGGCTGAAGAGGATGTGAAAGGTGGAACATTCGAGGAGCAGCAGGAGGAGGAGACCGACGCGGAGCTGGAGGGGAGCGGCAAGGTTAGGGCGATGAGGACGAAGGCAATGGCAAAGGCGATGACCAGCGTTCCAGATCCTGGCTCTGGCCGCGTCAAGCATATGGTACAGGCCTTCGAGAGCCTACTCAACATCTCCGGCGCCACCTCAGATGCAGAAAGGGCCGGTGAGGGCTCATGGGCACTGCCCGGGTTGCAGCTGTGGAAGGAGAAGCCTGAAGAGGGCGATCTGGGGTTCCCACCAGTGTCGGTGTTCTCTTCGGCTGATTTCCAGAATGCAGGGTCTAATCGACTCTGCTCGTCACTAGATGGAAACACCGACAGGTTGGTTGATGTTGACAAACAAGCACAAGGAAGTGCTTATGATTTTCACTCAAATGCAATTTTCTGATCACAGTTTGTCACCCATTTTAGGTTGAGCTGGGACAGCAGAACATCGGCTGGCGAGCGCAGGGACAGGAGAAGCGTAAGCCTGGCATAGTTTTTAGTTTTTTTGGGTTGGTCATTGTGGAGCATATTCTCATATCTGAATACATTCTTGCTCTCCGACAGTCAGCTGAGTCACTAAGGACCAGAACATCGGCGGGCGGGCGCAGGAGCAGGAGAAACGTAAGCCTGGCATAGGTTTAGTTTCTATTTGGTTTGGGTCATGTTAGAGCATGTTCTAATATCTGAATGCATGCTTGCTCTCTGGCAGTCATCTGAGTCACTAAGGAGCAGCTGGAACAAAAAGCTCAAGGTCACCAGCCAGCATCCATTCAAGTTGAGGACTGAGGTAATAGCGCATCCTCAGTGTTGTCACAGTCATGAGTCATGACTCATGTCCTATAAGTTGACGTACTTTCCTCAGCTAGTTTGTGAAAATTCAGTCACCATGTTCTTTATGACAGCAAAGGGGGAAATTTAAAGAACAACAGTTCGTTCAAAAGGTTCAAGAGATGCTTGTAGAGGAAGAGAAAAAGCGTATTCATATTGCGCAAGGATTGCCATGGACTACCGATGAACCCGAGGTATGTTTAACTAACTTTTCTTGAAAGAGGGCTTGTGTCAACAACTTAGCATATGTCCATGTGACCATAGATTGATTGGGAAATTACTACCTATATGAATGTTCTTATTCTTCTCACGGCAATAGCTTATTTAGGAAAGTCGAAATAGTATCAAAGCTCTATGGAATATAAATATATAATTGCCTGATGTTTCTTTGGGACTGCAAAGTTTTTGTTTGTAGTATCTTGGTAAAATGGCGATTTTTTTACTCATTCTCTCCATTTCAGTGCTTGATAAAGCCTGCAGTCAAAGAAAGAACGGAGCCGATAGACCCTGTTTTGCATAGCGATATGCGTGCACTTGAACGTGCAGAATTTGATCATCATGTGAGCCTCTTAAAAACTCATTTTACATACTTTACTATCTGAGATGTAATACTTTACTATCTGAGATGTAATATCAATGGAGTTAATTGATGTACCTAATATATTTAATCATGTTCGTTTTGAGAATTTAGGTTTTGGAGAGGAACACGTTCGCTGAGCAACAAAGGCTAGAATGGGAAAGGCAACAGGAATTAGAGGAAGAAGAAAGGATTAGGCAACTGAGGAGGACTGAGCTGATTCCTAAAGCTCAACCCATGCCATACTTTGACCGCCCCTTCATCCCCAAAAGGTGATGACCAAGTTATATTTTGACTCACTACAGGCTCGACAAGTTATCTTTTTTGTAACCTTTCACAGTGCTGTTGGTTTACCTCAATACTTGAGAGATGTATTGTCATTTACACAACTAACGGTTAATTTTTGATCCGTTTTATCTGCATAGGTCGACAAAACCGACTACAGTTCCTGTGGAACCGAAATTCCATCTCAGGCCAGAAAAGCTATCCTGGTGAGTTTTTAGTGTCAAAAGATATAACTAAGCTGACATATTTGTGCATTAAACTTGTTTCCCGAGCCCTGTATTTATTTATCTGTGCAAAGCATGCTCACCATGCTTGATTATGTGTCAATGGTGGCTGACAGTTACTGTCGACAGCGATGTATGGAGCTTGGAAAGCTGAATCCTCAACAGCAGTGCCAACATCCACTATGGAAATCGAGAAATGCAGAGCATCGACACACATGATCCAACAATTGTTTCCACCTGTCCTCGTCTTATTCATTCTTGAGTAGTCTTCTCCTTCAGTGGCGGATGTGGGATGCGGGATAAGGGGGGGCTAAAACAATAGAGATGTTGATTTGCACGAAGATTTAACGGTGAAATCAAGCTTTTGCCACAGTAATTAGCATTGAAATCAAGAAATTAGGGGGGGCTGGAGCCCCCCCCCAGCCCCCCCTTTGGATCCGCCACTGTTCTCCTTCCATATGTGAAGAAATTGCTATCAGGCGTGTTTTTCTAGCTTTGCTTGGATCGCCTCGCCTCTAAGTTCTGTTATGTACATGCATATGCAAAATCGCTGGCTCTGTGCTTCAGATGCAATCCCACCAAGGTTGAAAATTTGTTGTCCAAGAAACTGATAAAGAAATTCAAAGATGAATTTCGGTGGTATATTATTGACTTCAGTATTGGTTCTTGCCCGCTAGGCATGAGAGGCCGCGCCCTGTTCTCTTGAGCTACTTTTCAGCCATGGAAGAGTGTTTTTTTCTCACAACATTTCAGCATAAGCTAAATTTCAGCATAAGCGAGTAGTCCCAGTGTGCTTTTATATGGAATAGTGAGTAATCTGTTGCTGATTTGGTGGTGTATGTGCAGAAGTGTTTTTTATGTGAAACAATATGTGCAGAAGTGTAGCAAACTGATACTTTGAACAATTCAATTTCTGCACTCTAACGTGTTCATTTGATGTACACTCAATTCCTCGGGCGAACATAACTGTTTTATGAGCAACACAAACCGTTTATGACCCAAATTTCAGCGAAACGAGCAGGGCTATAACTGGGAAAAAAACTTGTTGAGCAAGATGCATTGACTGGATTCATTCAATCTGTGTTAGATTAGGCCCAGCCTGCTCAGGCACGGCCGAGGCTTTCAGAGCAACCATCTTTTTTTTTTTTTTTGGCGACGCAGAGCAACCATCATGTTTAGCTTAATCAGTCTTCATTCCGCGAGAGCGAGACGCTTCAATAGCCTCTTCTCTATGACACGTGGGTCCCCCGTAAGCTAAGCTACGCGCACCAGGGCTTCTCTTTCCGCCCTTGGCAGCCAGGCATCTTCTCCACCCTCTCTCTATTTCTCCTCCCCTTCTCCCGATCCATCCGAGCCCAAACCCTAGTCCAGCCAGATCTCCGCCTCCGCCGCCGCCGGCGAGAGCACCGCATCAGATCCGCCGCGATGGCGTTCCGCCGCATCCTATCCACCGCGGTGCGCCGCCGCTCGGCCGTCGCCGCCGCCGCGGCCGGGAACGCTCGCGAGGCCTCCACGGCCGTCGCCGCGGCGCCCGGCGTGCTCGCCCCCGACGCGACCCCGGTGCGCGCTCCCGTGATGCCGTATGACCGCATCGCCGAGGCCGTCAACGCCAGGCTCCGGCGGCTCGAGCACCCGGACCCGCGCTTCCTCCGCTACGCCAGCCCCGTGCCGTCCCACGCCGACCACACGGCCATCCTTGCGGCGCCGGAGACCCGGGTCACCACGCTGCCCAACGGCCTGCGCGTCGCCACGGAGTCGTCCCTCGCCGCGCGCACGGCTACGGTCGGCGTGTGGATCGATGCGGGCAGCAGGTACGAGAACGAAGAGGCGGCCGGCGTCGCGCATTTTGTCGAGCACATGCTGTTCAAGGGCACGGGGAAGCGCAGCGCCGCGCAGCTGGAGCAGGAGATCGAGGACATGGGTGGCCACCTCAACGCGTACACGTCGCGGGAGCAGACGACCTACTACGCCAAGGTGCTTGACAAGGACGTGCCCCGTGCGATGGAGGTCCTCGCGGACATCCTGCAGAACTCTAATCTCGACCAGAAACGCATTGAAAGTGAGCGCGAAGTGATCCTACGAGAGATGCAGGAGGTATGCACCCTGATTTGTAGTCTTGTAGATATCTGTTTATTCAAAGTTCTCATTTTTGTGCTTTGTAAGTTTATCAGCCATGTTAAACTTTTTATCGAGACAATTTTTGTCATCTTAAAGTAGCTGGTTTTATTTACCTCAGATAAGATGCAGTATGTGTTCTATGGTGTGTGATGAATAGATCTTTCTGGTTTGTTGTTAGCAACTTAGCATTTCTACTAATCCTAAAGCTATATCATGAAGAGGACTATGCATTTTGACATAGGAGAATTGTCTGGAAAATTTAGAGTGAGGAAGGGAGGTGAGTAGTCTGCTTGGCATTTGTTCCTCTTAAACTTGCTGAGAAGTTAAAAGAGCCGAGTGAAATATTTTTCCAAGCAGGCAAGGAGATGAAAGAGTTGAATACATCTAGCTGATGCACACATCGTCACTTCATATCAGGGTGTTATCAGTATACCTGAGCCTCTTAAGCAACCTGTTTTGGATCCTTTTGCTCACTATATTTATCAACCCTTAACATCGCTTTTGCTTGTTAGTAATTCTCAATTTGATTAAACAGCCAAGGTGTTCTGTATAGTAAAATCTGTGTGTTCAGTGTTATGAAATTCTTTTAATATAATTGTACTGTCTGTTTCTTCCTTACATAGGTTGAGGGACAGTCTGAGGAAGTTATATTTGATCATCTCCATGCAACTGCATTCCAATATACATCTCTTGGCAGACCAATCCTGGGTTCTGCAGATAATGTCAAATCAATCACCAAAGAGGACCTCGAGAACTACATTGCAACTCATTATACAGCTTCTAGAATGGTACATAATATTTGAAATTTTCATCTGCGACGCATCTGTGCCATTTTATGTTCCTGTTATTGGAGTATGATGAAAGTACCTCTGCATGTTTTCAGGTTATCACTGCTGCAGGTAATGTTAAACATGAAGACATTGTTGAGCAGGCAAAGAAGTTGTTCAATAAGCTATCAACTGACCCTACAACGGCAAACATGTTGGTCGCTAAGGAACCGGCCTCTTTTACTGGTTCTGAGGTGGGTTCTGCAATGTTCGCTCTATACTTAGTTCTGCTATTTGTCATATCTCATCATTGTATGCTTCTCGATAGGTTCGAATCATTGATGATGACATGCCCTTAGCTCAATTTGCTGTTGCTTTCAATGGAGCATCATGGGTAGATCCTGATTCTGTTGCACTGATGGTTATGCAATCAATGCTTGGTTCATGGAACAAGAGTGCTGGTGGAGGAAAGCACATGGGGTAAGTTTCACTCTTTTTTGTCGTTCTTTCTTTTTGCCATCATGTGTACAGGCCTGATCCTCATTTTTCCATATTCTGTTACTGATCATATCTTTGTTATGTTACCCTGCTTTGCTGTTTACAGTTCAGAGCTTGTACAGAGGGTAGCAATCAATGACATTGCTGAGAGTGTAATGGCATTCAACACGAATTACAAGGACACTGGTCTTTTTGGTGTCTATGCTGTTGCTAAGGTTAGTGTTGTATTTCTACCTTTGATATAGTCGACATAAATCATCTGAAATAATATTTTATCCTATACATTTTGTGTAGTCATATATGTCGCCCATATCCGTTGTCATGAAAGAAATGTGTACCCACAGCTATTTTATTTGTTAGAATTCCTTGAATGGTAAGATAAATAAACAGGCCTTAGATACACACTGTCCACATTCTCTAGATTTGTTTGTAGTGTTGTTGTGCCTTTTCTTCATATTAAATTTTCCCAGCTCACACAAACTTGTATCTAAGCGGCCCACAAGGTGTTGCAGCTGGGTCTGTTAGTGACAGCAATGTTGTTGGTACGAATTCTAACACCTTACACTTAGTGGAAACAAGTAATTAGCATTTTGTATTCACCATTGCTCTGATAGCTTTTGATGACCAAAGGTGGTTTCATTCTGAATTTCTGATCTTTATTTAGATACCAAATTGAAGGTCCTTTCTTCTCCGTGTAAACAATAAAAAGAGAGGGAGCTTCGTTTTCTACTTCAATTTAAAATATTGGGCCCCCATCCTGCGTACTTGGTAAATCTACTGTAAAATATTCAAACGAATAAAACTTCTATTTGTATGTTAATGTAGCTTGCCCATCCTGTTGTGAACCTTAATTTTTGCTTATGCAGTGGTACTGTAATCTTGTGATGTTGCTCTTATGCAATAGCATGCCTTCCTTTTCTTGGCGATCATTGATCTTACGTGACCTTGCGAACTTGTTTTTTCAGGCTGATTGCTTGGATGATTTGGCTTTTGCAATTATGCATGAGATGAGCAAATTGTCATATCGGGTTACGGAAGAAGATGCTATCCGTGCACGTAATCAGGTAATGTTCGAAGTTGTTATGGGAGAACATTGTCATGCCCGTATTGTATCTCAGTTTACTCAGACACTGCATGCTACAAAGCATGGTGTATGCTGTTCTCTTTCTTTTGGGCTCGAGAGACAATCGTAGCCTTATGATAATTTTTTCATTGATATGCTGGCATGTGATTCATCCTTAGAAAATTTTCACCCTAGTATCACATGTTCATTGCTTTGTGATGACAATTTCAGCTGAAGTCCTCAATCCAACTCCACCTAGATGGTTCAACTGCTGTTGTCGAGGACATTGGCCGTCAGGTATTATCTTGCTCCATTGTTTTGATGTTTAAAAACAATTATGTTATGCCAAATCTTAGTGCTCAGCACCTTGTACCTTACTTTCGTTCCCCTGTTGTGCCAGCTGCTGACCTATGGCCGGAGAATTCCTACTCCCGAGCTTTTTGCAAGAATAGATGCTGTTGATGCAAGCACTGTGAAGCGGGTTGCAAATCGCTTCATCTTTGATCAGGTTTGCCAACCTAAGCTCTTGTCCTGTAGAATTTTCAGCATCTGTATGATTCCTTCTCTGGTAAAGTGCTAAAAGCAAGCCCAATTTTTCATTGCTTGATTCCAGCTTTCATTATTTAAGATGTACCCTTTTTGTTGTTAATATTTATATCATGCTGTTTTTGTGATAGACCTCTAGTGATAGGAGTGTACTCTGAACGTTTTCATGATGTGCTGCTTATGCCTACCTACTTTGTCATCAGTTTGGGAAAAATAAAACTGTGTTATTTGAATTATTTGATATCAAGCTTGAGAAAACAACATTTCAGTTTGTATTTGTATGCTTTTTGTTTCAGGATGTTGCTATTGCTGCAATGGGACCAATCCAAGGACTTCCTGACTACAACTGGTTCAGACGCCGGACCTACATGCTCCGTTACTAGATCTATCTGTCGGGTGTACCATGTTTACGGTCTGCAGAGACAAGATAAAATTTGCCTCTTTTGGCGTCAGTATATTATAAGGCCTCAGCACTGCACATTACGTGCTGGATGGAGGAATTTTTTGAGAATTTGTTTTATTTCTTGTCTTGTCCAGATCTGTCAATAAATGATAGGCAGGTTCGACTGACGTGGCTGACTTGGGTGGCCACCCGGTGTTGTTTTTTTACAATGAAACATGACCCTTAACGTTCCATTTTTTGTTGGAAGGTTTTACTTTGCCAAATAATTTTATGGACCTGGTTATATGTAAAGTTGGTACAGTTTAGCTTCCTTGTCATACGATGACAACTGAGTAAAGTTGTGATGGGTTGTTTTTCGCACGATCATTTTCGTGGGTTCCATCTAGCATCCATGGGATTTGCTTTCGTGCTGTTCTGGCAAGTTATTGTCGAGGTATACAGGCGGGCTCAGCTTGTGTGCCGGCACCGGAATCTTCAGCCATGCAGCGGCGTTGCAGAAGTTCTTAACTCCTCTCGCTGCCGGCCTCCCCTACCCATCATCCTGTGTTCGTCTACCGAATTTTCTACAATTTGTCCATGATCCCCTGTAAGGCCCCCTTCCGAACACATACTCGTAAAATACAGAACCCTACCAATTTTCATGAAACTATTGGGACGAATAAATAAGACCATCTACAAGAGTTTTCAATAATTCACTCCTAAAAACATATTATAAGAGCATATTTCAATAATTCAATGGTATTTTCATAAATACGATCATCTTCTTCCGGAGAACAAGCACTTACATGGTACCTTTGTCGATCGTCAGCTTGATACTACTTAATCCGGCGATCGATCAACATCGTCATGACTACTGAGCATCTCTTGGAACTTGGATCATCCATTGATGGCCATCGTCATTGATCAGATGGTGACAGAAGCAGCCTTGACGAGGACAGGAGGCAGAAGAACAAGAGGACGGCTAGTGGTTGTGCTTCAGCGCCCTCTCAATGAGCATGTTGACGAAGTTCATGTGCTGCACAGCGTGGCCGGGCGCCGTGAGCACGTTGCGCGTGCCCATCCTGTTGTCCTCCTCCCGCGCCACGTCCGTCATGAGGTTCACCGCCCAGTCCAGCAGCGCCGCCTTGGGCGCCGGCAGCCTGGTGCAACAAAGCCGTGCACAGTCATCCTCCGTCTGGCACCGCGTCACCTCCTCCACCGGCAGTGCGTTCAGCAGCCCACCGGGGAGCTCTCGGAACTATGGTAGGATACTAGGGGCCTGTTTGATATGGAGCGCAGGAGCAGCCAAGGACGCGGCCATGGCGACGGGAGTTGCAGAGGCGGCGGCCGCACGCGCACTTGCACAGCTTGGCTGTAGCGGCGGCGGCCTTGGCATCGGCGGCGAGCCGGCGAACGCGAACAGCGTGCGGAGACCGGACGTACGCCGCTGCGGGAGGTGAGAAGTCGAAACGGATGGGAGGTGACCCGAGCGTGGGCTTTGACGCTGAAGCGAGCCGGGCCGCAGAGAACCGGAACTTTCTTTCGTTTCTCGGAGCCATGAGAGAGAGCGTATTTTGCACCAGGCCGGCCTGGCTCGCGAGTGAGCCCAGGAAATCAAACACGCGAGGTTGCAGCCAGGAGCGCAGGGACACCCCTGGGCTCCATATCAAACAGGCCCTAGGAATCTGGATGAGGCCTGCGATGCATTGCAAGTCGACGTCGTCCAACACGATCACACGACGCCCGAGTTGTTGAGTTGGTCATGGGGAATTGTCGTTGTGACTCGGGCGATGTATTTTTGCGCGCGATGTATTTTTCCACGCAGACGGCTCATTTTTTCCAAGTCAAAAGAATGGGAGGTGATATTAGAGCATCTCTAAAAAAAAAATTCTCCGTATCTTTCCTAAATGCCAGAAATAGAGATTTTGGTGAAAAACTATCATCCAATAGCTTCTCTAAATGGTCATTTAAAGATAGTCATCTTCTATTCCGGATTTTTTCTAGCCAAATATAGAAGACGAGAATGGCTCTACAGAGCGCGCATGAGATATAGAAAAACTATTGGAGAGTGAAAAGATATCGAAAGCGATTTTTATGCAAATGACTCTCCAAATGATGATTTAGAGAATGAGATTTAGAAAGTCTCTTGGGCTTGCTCTTATAAGTTGTTGGAGATGATTTTATTTTCCAATCTTACTAAAATAGTAGATTGGGAGAAACCCTTGGAGATGCCCCCTCTTTACAACACAGACTCGAAAAAATATAGGAATAAAAAAAACTACATAAAAATACATGATTCCAGAATTTTCCATTTCATTGGTAATCCTCTCCAAGGCCATCTTCCCATTTGGTTCATAATACCCTCTAAGGCCATCTTCGGAACACATAATTGTCTGAGGCCATCTTCAGAACGCAGGATTCTCAAAATGCAGGAATAACCATCTTTGCAGCAAAGGATTCTCAAAAAGTCAAAATACAAAATAGCAAAATGCAATTAAAATCCTATAGGAAACCAGAATGTAGAAAAGTTAACTCATGCATATTTTCCTCCAAAAGTTATAGTTCACTCCATATGAATTTCATAGGAATTTGTAAGATTCATTCAATCATTTGTTCTAAAGGCTCTTATAGGAAAATTTCTTTATTTTTTCTCATTGAGCCTAGAACCTCCGAATCTCCACTATATCCACTCTAGTACTCTACCGAATCGTAGCTAAGATCCACTCTATCCTCTGTGACGGAGGGAGTACTTGGCTACTTGCACGCTTTCCCTTCGGATCCTTCTGCAAGCAAAGCTAACCAAACCTGTCTTTAGAGCATCTCCAACACTACCTCGTATCCTTTCCTCATTCATATTTTTTGGAAAAAATTAAAAAAAACTCATCTCCAAGAGTACCCCATATCCCTTCCTCATGTTTTTGCAATTGACAAACAGGCCGGCATCGTGCGTAAAAATGCGCGCACCCTTTCTCGCGCGCCGTTTCCCCGCGCCGTTCGCAATGGCTTGGCTCCTTGCGGCCCTGTGATGATCGCACCGGCAAACAACGGCTCTCTGTCACTGTTCCCATGGAGGATAACGATGAAGAAGAAGACCCATATAGGAGCATCTTCGAGGCACGGCGCGCTCTGTCAAGGTCGATGGTAGGCAGATGTCGCGGCGGTGATGAACCGGCCGCTGGCGCTGCACGACAAGGATTGCTCGTTATGTCGATTCTGCAAGGCCTCGGACTTTGGCACGTACTGATTCCTCTATCGATGAGGTGAGTGAGATGGAGCCCGATGTTGGATGAGTTGGAAATCTCTACACACACCAGAGTGAAAGCATCTAGGCCCTTAGTTGGGTTTCAGTGATTAATGACAATATGAGATTACTATGACTAATGTGTGTTTTATAGAGGCAATTAAGTTAGGTCATGGTAATGACAATTGATTGGGCAATCATGGTTGTCATGCCCCTATGATGGAAATCGTTTTGGTTTTCAAAGGATGAACGACAAGATTAAGGATGGACCAGTTCTAAGTGTCGTTTGGTGTTGAAGAGACACTTAGAGTAGTTAGGACTTTGTTTTTCCTTTGGCCGTACTATTAAGGGGGTATGGACTAGTAGCTTGACCTAGGTGAGTCTAGTGAGTTAGGTGTGGTGCGCGCTTGTCAAATCTAGCACTAGCTAGCTCCGGAGTAGCCCTAAGATCAATTGGGGCAAACTTCATTCACATATGATTTTCAAGTCAGAAGTGAATGGATGGTCAAATGACTGACCGGACGGTGGTCTGGTTGTGATCGGACGCTGAAAGGTGAGTTCGGTCAGTTCATTTGATCAACTGGAGCCATCTGGTTGCGACTGGACGCTGAGTGAAAAGTGACCGGATGCTGGGTGCCTGCGTCCGGTCAACTCTAGAGAGGTTCCAGAGAGGGAGAGTGCTGATCGGACGCATCCGGTTAGTGCTGATCGGACGCTGGTGAAAGGTCCTTGTGTGGTTTTGGTAATTGAGTGACAACCTAGGTGGACTAATCATGTTTATGTGAGATACACATGTGATTAGTCCACAGACACATATGTGTGAGCAACATATGCCATGAAGGTGAAAATAGCTTGGAGATGTTGCAAAGCTCACACATGTAATGATGAAGGAGCTCATTGCACATGAGACATGACATTGAGTCATGTGATCAAGGTGGAGAAGATCAAGACAAGACTTGGCATGATGAACCAGTTGCAAGCGTGAAGGGCAAGTTGGAGGCTTTGGAGCGATGGACCACATGGCGGTGAAGCTTAAGCAAGACTTGGCGCCGATGGACGAAGGCAACGATGAAAAGCAAGTGAAGTCAAGATCGATGAACCAATATGATCACGTGATGATATGAAGTGGATCATATCATTGTTGATCGTGTTGGTGCATGTGTTGCATCGACATTGGAGGAGATGGAATGGAATGCGCAAGGCAAAGGTATAACCTAGGGCATTTCATTTCACCGGTCATAGATGTGTAGAGAAGTTTATGATCGGGTTTAGGATAGATGGTCATACTATCAAGAGGGGCAAACTTGATTGCATATCGGTCATCTAGTGCCACTCGAGTGATCTAACTTTGCATCGTCGCTAGGATTGAGTGGCGTGGCAAGTTGAGTGGCTAATCCTTTGAAAAATAATCATGAAAATGCTAACACACATACACATAGTGGTGTACACTTGGTGGTGTTGGCACATTTACAAAGGAGATGAAGTTGGAGTTGATGTGGATCAACTCGGCGATGGAATGGAGGTGAGAAGGGTTAGGAACTCCACCGACGGAGTATCCACCTGTAGAGTGCGGACAATCCAACGGTGCCATCGACGCCTTGTTCTGAAAAGATAGGGTCTCACAGAGTAGACCGGACACTGGGTTCCAGCGTCCGGTCAGTGGTGGTAGTCAGCGGGCAGGCGTCGGTCTTCGACTGGACGCTGTCAGGGTGCGTCCGGTCAAGGTGACGTATGATGACGCATGTAGAGCAGTGTTGTTGGAGGTGACCGGACGCTGGTGCTGCGTCCGATCGCGACCGACCGGACGCATCCGGTCATGTCTGGTACCTTACTAGAAACGATCGGACGCTGGGGTTGCTGCGTCCGGTCAATTCAAGCTGGAGCGTCCGGTCGTCAAATGACCATTGAGATCGGATGAATAGCATTTGAAGAAGGGGACACGTGGCGTGCATCGCACGACCGGCCGGTCGATCTGACCAGAGCGTCCGGTCGTCTCGACTTTTGCCCAGTGAAGGAGTAACGGCTCTATTTATTCGTGGGGTTATAAATAGAAGTCGTGGTCGGCCTTTGGCCATGAGCTTGGACAAGGAGAGCACACTAGAGCCTTGGTGGCTTCTGTGGTAGTGCTTGGGAGCCCTCCATCTCATACATACTTGATAGTGATCATCTGATTGTGTGAGTGAGCGATTCTAGTGTGATTGCATTGTGAGGTTGCATCGAGTGGCACTAGGTGATCGAGTTGTAAGCCGGTGGTGCTTGTTACTCTTGGAGGTTGCCACCTCCTAGATGGCTTGGTGGTGGTCTCTGTCGAAGCCCGCAAGAAGCTTGTGCGGCGCTCTGGAGAAGTGCTTTTGTGAGGGGCATTGTGCTCGCCCCGCGGGAGCCACGAAGAGCAACTTTAGTAAAGTGTGTCATTGAGCTACCCTCACTTAAGTCACTTCCGGGGTAGGTTCTTGCGGTATTCGACATGCGGACTTGCCGGGTGATGCCAATTAACTGCCGAACCACCAAGTGAGTGGTCGACACAACGGGGACTAGCGTGTTAGCAAACACGTGAACCTCGGGAGAAAAATCATCGTGTCAACCTTGTTCTTCCCGTTGGTTTGCATCCCCGTTACACAAGCTTGCGATTACTTTCATATACATTGAGCTTGTGTTGTTGCTTTTATAATTAGTTAGCTTGTGTAGCTTGCTAGTTACCTTCTTGCTTGTGTAGCATAGAAGTAGCTCCCTTGCGTGGCTAATTTGGTTTATGTAACTTTATTAGTCATATTGCTTAGTTTGTATAGCTAAGTAATTACGCTCTCTAATTTGGCATTGGTTGCCTTGTTATTGAGCATTGCTAGTGAGCATTAGGTGGCTTTGTGCTTTTGCTTACTAGCATGTATAGGAGCTCCCTTGTTGCTTAAAGTACTAGTGGCATAGGTTTGTGTGGCCTTACTCCTAGAATTGGTTAGTAGAGCTCTAGCTAGCCCAGCACCTTTGTTGCTCAGTTAGTATCTTTGAAAGGTGCTAGAGAATATAGATAAAGGGGTACAGTCTAGGCTAGACCGATAGTTTTGATTCTGCACTTGTTTGGTTAGCCGACGCGATTAATTTTAAAAAGGACTATTCACCCCCCCTCTAGTCACCATCTCGACCCTTTCAATTGGTATCGGAGCTAGGTCTCTCATTTGTGGTCTTCACCGACCCAAGAAGATGGTGGCTTATGGGATAGATGTTGATTATCCACATATTTTTGATGGCACACACTTTACACGATGGAAAAATTGGATGATATATAATTTTAAGTTTATTTGCCCTCAAATATGGTGGATGGTAGATGTAGGCTTTTCTCATGTGTTGGATGAAGATAATCTAACTCAAGCACAAGAGAAATGCCTAGATCTTGACATCCAAGCTACTAACATCATGTATAGATCTTTGCATGATTGTATATTTGGAGAGATCATTGACATGAAGACCATCCATGAGATTTGGAGTTATCTCAATGAGAAATATGGAACGGTCTCCGATGATGATGATGAGCCCAAGATGGAGGCACATGAGTGTGTTGAGCATAACCACAATTTAGTGATTGTGGAAGATTGCTCCACCTCATAGTCAAGTGAAGATGATAATGATCATATCACAAGATCACTTGACAAGATTGATGATGCCACAAGTGATGCCAATGATGATGCTACTCCATGCACACTTGATGATGATAATGATGGATCATGCTCGGGCTACAAGAGTGATGATTCTTCAAGCTCTCTGACTACATCACATTGCTTCATGTCACAAGGTGACACTAAGGTATCTAATGCAAATGTGATTGATCTTGATTCATATGAGGAGTTTTTAGATAGATATGGTTGCATGATCAAAGCTTTAGAAAAAGAAATGACTAAAACCGAGAAATTAAAAAATGAAAACTCTTTTCTAAAGAACACATGTGAACAACAAAAGCATCTACTTTATGTTACTACTTATTCACATGAAGAGCTAAAAGTGGCTCATGAGGAACTTAGTGTTGCTCATGATAACTTGGTACAAGACCATGCTTTTCTCACTAAGAAGATTTCTAATGGAAAAACTAAAACTAGTGAGAGCTCATCACATGGATCAATTGATCAATCACATATTATTGCTAACCCTTGTGATGTAGGCAAGAAGTATGTATCCACCTCTTATGATGATTTATTAGATATGCCATGCTCTTCATATATAGATGCTTGTTCTACTTCTATGTCTTATGAGACTAACCTTTTGAAGGAGAACAATGAGCTAAATGAACAAGTGAAGAAATTGAGCAACAAGTTAGAGAGGTGCTACAACTCTCAAGTCGCCTTTGAGCATATGTTGAAGACTCAAAGAAACTATGGTGATAAGTGTGGCCTTGGCTTTAAGAAAAAGATGACAAAGGGTGAAAGAAAGAGAGAGAGAAAGATAAAGAAGCTACAACAAAGAAAGCTCTCTCATACCATGTGCTACCAATGTTATGAAGCGGGACACCTTGTAAATGGTTGCTCTAACATTGAGAAGATCAAAAATATAAAAGAAGAAGAGAGGCTAAAGCATGTCAAGTGCTTCAAATGTCGCACTTGAGGTCATCTTACCTCAATGTGCCCAACCAAGCAATTGGTGAAGCAACAAGTGAAGCCTCAACCAAAGCCATAAGTTGAGCAAGAGAAGACACCCCAAGTTCAAATCAAGATCAACCATAAAGATGGTGGTGATTTGACGATAAAGAAGAAGAAAATAAGAAGGGGTGGAAAGGCAAGGCATCCAATGCAAACTCAAGATACCAAGATGATGAGCAAGAATGAAGATGAGAAGAAAGATTATGCTCACATCAAGTGCTTCAAATGTAAAAGTATGGGACACTTTGCCTCTAAGTGTCCTATCAAGCTTGAGAAGAAGACTCAATCAATCCATAAGAGGCAAGGCAATGAGAAGCACCACATGAGCAAAGAAGAGAAGGCTCAAGAAAAGAGAAAGTGCTACTCATGCCAGGAAAGGGGACACATGACACATTCATGTCCCCTAGGTGACATTTCTAAGCATATTTCAATTGTTGATAATAATGTGCTTAGAAAGGATGGTAATGGTACCTCTATGGTTGCTATAGCAAAATATCCCACTATTTATACTAAAGCTACACCTAAGTATGTTGCTCCTAACTTGAGATGACCTAAACTTGTTTGGGTACCATCAAAAGGTGGATGATTATTTATAGGTACCAACGACATTGGAGGCTTGGTTCAAATGATATTCATCTTGTTGATCATGTAGTTGAGCCAAGTATTGCTAAGTGATGATCATTATCCCAATGCCATGACAAATTAAGTGAAGTCCAAGTGCTATCAACATATAAGTGCTATAATTCAAGTTATTGGTGATTCATTAGATATATTTGATGACTTGTAAATAATTGAGTTAAAGCTTGCTAGTTGGATGATCATGAGCTAACCAAGGTATATCCCTTGTTGATCATTTCATTTGGGTGTATATGAGTTGATTGAATTGGATAAATATGCAAAGTTGCTTGTTATAAGTTGATTGAATGAATAATTGCCTAGTAATCAAGTTTGGATTGATTTATGTTGGATAAGTTCATAAGATGACTTTTAGTAAGTGGTTTGAATGGATATATATCTTATGGAAGTATTCAAACAAATTAGTTTCAAGTTTGATTCACATTTGATGAGGTATAGCTCAATTGTTGAAATATGTCCTACATTAAGAATCTGAGCTAGATGTGATCTTAGCCATGTTTGAGTGATCAAAGCTTATTGGATTGGCATAAAAATTGGTTAACATGCTCTAGACTTATGGTATAAGATAATGTACAATTTTCATGAGAATTTGATAAGAAATGCTTTAGTTTTGGAGTGGATCATGTCAGCTATAGTGCAGCAGTTTTTAGCATGTAGCAGTGGTGAAAGAATTGATATATGGCAGCAATCTAGAAGTCAAATAAAGCTCAAATTTTAACAGCTGCTTGATAACTTAGTAAAGAACATCTCCACCAAATTTCGTGGTATTTGGATTTGTACTTTGGGAGATATGCTTATTTCTTTGAAGGGTACAAAATCTGTCAGAAAAGTAACAAATGTTGGATTGATCTAGAGTCACTTTAATTGAAAGGTCCTTAAGTTGGAAACATGTTTACAAGTGTTTGAGGTACCTAAGTTTGGTTTTGAGATGATCTAGAAGCATGACAAGATATGAGTACAAGGCCATTTGATTGTGGAGTGTACTTTGCACACCTTTGGTACTCAAGATGAAGATCAAGATCAAACTCAAGTTGAAGATGAAATTTAAGTTCTAGATATGATTTGAGATCATTTGGAAGAAGCAAAAGGACTTAAAGAAGGAATCAAGATTACTCATCAAGATTAAGTCCATCACTTGGATTAATCAATCAAGTTATTTCAAGTGAGTATCAAGAATGGTTCTTAGAGAGAGGTCACTTCTCCCTAGTATAGGGGCTTGGCGCCTATGTATAGGTGAACCAAGCATGGTATTTGGAAGGCTAACATGGAAGTGGTGATCTGAGGAACATTTGTGATGCTTAGTTGAAGCAATCAAAAGGGTTGATCAAGAAAAGCAAACAACACCCAAAAGAGAGCTAGTCTTGATATTTCAAGTGGTATTCTCAAATTGATGCTCTCATGCAAGCAAAAATCAAAAGATAAAGTAAGCCAATCACAACAAGAAAGTGCACTTGATCATAAGTGGTATTCATTTCATATGGGTGAAGAATAAAATTCAACATGGTATCTATTGGTCTTCACCAAGCTTATAATTAGACTTCATATTGCTACTGGAGTAATGAATTGGAATCTATGTGACTATCCTCTACTCCAACATAGCGAAGGTATCATTGTAATGTGCATGATCATTTCATCCCTTACTAGTATGCGGTTAGTGCATATAGTACATGCTTCATAGGATCATACATAACAAATAAAATATATAAATTTATAGCCTACCACTATTGTTTGAATGATTACTTGATCTAGTGATTAGTACATGAATTTATTCATGAGCTAGTAAACCCAAGTACTTGACTTAATTTGGATTGCTAACAAGTGACAAGGATGATAGCTAAACACTTGGTATGCTTTTCAAGTAATGCTAGTATCTTGCTTTTAATGTTGATCTCACAAGGTATCTAGTGTTTTATTTCCAAGTGATATCTAGCTAACCATGGTGCTAAGGATGAACTTAAAGGTGAAACTCCGATTGGTACATGCTTCAAAGGTTTATTATATACACCTTAGCATCATTTGGTAGTAATTACTCTCTCACAATTTTAATCTATGCATATGTGCGACCTTTAAATCAAACACTCTAGCACATATGTAGGAAGAGCTAATAGTCTAATACTACCATCTCGGGTTTGTGGTACTTGTCCAAAATCATTTTTACATGGTAAAATTGCTTGAGCAAGCAACATAAATCCAAAAGAGCTTAATTTCCATATCTTTGTAGAGTTGTCATCAATTACCAAAAAGAGGGAGATTGAAAGGTCCTTGTGTGGTTTTGGTAATTGAGTAACAACCTAGGTGGACTAATCGTGTTTATGTAAGATACACAGGTGGTTAGTCCACAGACACATATGTGTGAGCAACATATGCCATGAAGGTGAAAATGGCTTGGAGATGTTGTAAAGCTCACACATGTGATGATGAAGGAGCTCATTGCACATGAGACATGACATTGAGTCATGTGATCAAGGTGGAGAAGATCAAGACAAGACTTGGCTTGATGAATCGGTTGCAAGCGTGAAGGGCAAGTCAGAGGCTTTGGAGCGATGGACCGCGTGGCGGTGAAGCTTAAGCAAGACTTGGCACCGATGGATGAAGGCAACGGTAAAAATCAAGTGAAGTCAAGATCGATGAACCAATATGATCACGTGATGATATGAGGTGGATCATATCATTATTGATCTTGTTGGTGCATGTGTTGCATCGACATTGGAGGAGATGGAATGGAATGCGCAAGGCAAAGGTATAACTTAGGGCATTTCATTTCACCGATCATAGGTGTGTAGAGAAGTTTGTGACCGGGTTTAGGATAGATGGCCATACTATCAAGAGGGGCAAACTTGTTTGCATATCGGTCATCTAGTGCCACTCGAGTGATCTAACTTTGCATCATCGCTAGGATTGAGTGGCGTGGCAAGTTAAGTGGCTAATCCTTTGAAAAATGATCATGAAAATGCTAACACACATACATATGGTGGTGTACACTTGGTGGTGTTGGTACATTTATAAAGGAGATGAAGTTGGAGTTGATGTGGATCAACTCGACGATGGAATGGAGGTGAGAAGGGTTAGGAACTCCACCGGCGGAGTGTCTGCCCGTAGAGTGCGGATAGTCCGACGGTGCCACCGGCGCCTTATTCCAAAAAGATAGGGTCTCACAGAGTGGACCGAACACTGGTCACGAAGTGACCGGACACTGGGTTCCAGCGTCCAATCAGTGGTGGCAGTCAGCGGGCAGGCGTCGGTCTTTGACCGGACGCTGGCGCTGGAAGTGACCGGACACTGACAGGGTGCGTCCAGTCAAGGTGACGTATGATGACGTAGGCAGAGCAGTGTTGCTGGAGGTGACTAGACGTTGGTGCTGCGTCCGATCGTGACCGACCGGACGCGTCCGGTCATATCTGGTACCTTACCGAAAACGATCGGACGCTAGGGTTGCTGTGTCCGATCAGTTCAAGCTGGAGCATCCGGTCGTCAGATGACCGTTGAGATCAGATGAATAGCATTTGAAGAAGGGGACACGTGGCGTGCATCGCATGACCAGACGCTGAGGTCTAGCGTCCGATCGATCTGACCAGAGCGTCCGGTCGTCCCGACTTTTGCCCAGTGAAAGGGTAACGGCTCTATTTGTTCGTGGGGTTATAAATAGAAGTCGTGGTCGGCCTTTGTCCGTGAGCTTGGATAAGGAGAGTACAATAGAGCCTTGGTGGCTTGTATGGTAGTGCTTGGGAGCTCTCCATCTCACACATACTTGATAGTGATCATCCGATTATGTGAGTGAGCGTGTCGGTGTTTCGGCTCGGGGGGTCCTCAACCGACTAGTGAATTTGTTCTGCGTGATCCCGAACCGGATGGTGATGCAAAGAGACACAAGGTTTATACTGGTTCAGGCAATCGGTGCCCTACGTCTAGTCTGAGAGATCGAACTTGTATTCCTTGCACCGAAGTGCTTGTAGTAGGGGGTTACAAGCTAAGGGAGAGAGGGAACTAGTCCCAAGTCTCGGCAGGGTGTCGTGTGGACCGTCTGAGATGTTGCTCTCAAGCGGCTGGAATGTGTGCGTGTGTGTGTGTTATCCCCTCTCTTTTCTCCCCCCCTGAGTGGCCCAAGTCCCCTCCTTTTATAGTTGAAGGGAGGACAAGGGCAGTACATGTATTACTATGTGGCGTCGTGCCGACAGGGGCGGCATGTCCGCGCCCTGTGGCCTGTTCCTGTGGCGGTGTGGTCGTCGGAGTGGTCCATCGTTGGAATACTGGGCGGCGTGGTCATCCCATCAGATCCTGTGCGTCGTGGGAGCCCCGGGAATGTCTCGGAGCAGACGTGGCGGCAAACGTGCAAGCCATGGTGGACAGATTGTGTGCGAGGCTGAGGCCTGATCGGTGCCGAGGCTTGTACTGCGGTGGGGGGTCTCGGCAGGCACGAACCCCAAGACTGCCGAGGCCCTGGTGTACAGTGCCGAGGCCTCGAGCGGGCGGCGGGTCGTGGGCATAGTGGTAGGGCACAGTGGTAGGGCACAGTGGCCGGTAACCCCCGTCATACCCTGTCCCAGGCGCTGATCGTGGGCATAGTGTTGGGACACAGTGGCCGGTAATCCCCGCCGTGCCCTGTCCTGGTCGGTATGGCGCTGATGCGACTTCGGGTCGCGTCAGCCATTCTGTGACGTTGAGCCGCTGTCCGGCTGAGATTGCGGGAGTGGTTGAAAGTATTAATGAGACGTGATGCGCTGTCGGGAGGGTCGGCCGAGGCGGGGGGCGAGGGACCGCGGACGAGCCAGCCTCGAGCGACACGGAGAATGCTCCTTGCCGAGGCCTCGCGCGAGAGGCCTCACGCGATACGGAGAACGCGGCCTCGCGCGAGACGGAGATTAGGCTCCTTGCCGAGGCCTCGCACGGAAGGCCTCGCGCGATACGGAGAACGCGCCTTCTGCCGAGGCCTTCTGTGGAGAGCCTCGGGTGAGGCGGAGATGGCGTTCCTTGCCGAGGCCTTCCCTGGGGAGCCTCGCCAGGATGCCGAGACCTCCTTCTCGGGGCTCGAGGCGAGGAGGAGGAGGACCCAGTGGGCCTGATCGCGACGGGGAGGGGCCCACGACTTACCTTTTTGATTTTATTATTTTTTAGATGGGACTTGGGCAACCCATTTGATGTTTTGCTTAGGGTACCCCATTCCAAGGTACTCGATAGTAGCCCCCGAGCCTCGGGGGGAGTACGTGTATTCCCCCTGAGGGTTTGCCGAGGCCTGGTTTCTACCTGCCCCGTAGGAATTGGGGTTTGTTTGTTAAGGTTTCGGTGGGTGCGCGCGAGCGCACCCGCCGGGTGTAGCCCCCGAGCCCCTAGGGGAGTGGAGTTACTCCTCCAGGGGCTTTCTTCATTTCCGTGTCTGAACGAGTAGTTCTTATTGCATTTGCCGAGCCCCCAAGCGCAAGTTCGGGTTGCGGGGGTCTCGGCGAGGTTGCAGGAAGAAGCCCTCTTGCCTCTGCACGGAGCGAGAGGTTCGTCAGGGGTCCCCTGACTTTGGGTATGACCCTCACGCTTCCTTTTGTTCGGAAGGAGGGGTGGAATGTGCCAGGCTACCCTCGATGGGCACGAGCGTGGACACTTCCGGTGAGCTGTTAGCGGGTAGTCCGAGTGGAGGCCCGAACCCCGTTCGCTGGGGGACGGCTAGTGGTCCAGAGACGCACTCCAAGAGTACCAGGGGGTTTCTCTAGTGGGTGCTGAGGCCGTTCGCGGGCCTCGGTGGCTCGATGCCTCCCTACGGTGGGATCCCATTCGGATACTTCCCCGTCGGTCTCGGACACGACTTAGGGTGCCCCGAGCGACCGGTCGCTCGGGCCTGGGCCATTCGTAGGCTCGCCTCGCCGTCGTCCCTGACTCTGTTGCCCTGGGGCGGCTGTCGAAACCTTTTGGAGGCCCAGCCTTCGAACCCCTGGACTGTAACGGGCTTGGTGCCCTTTTTATTGTGTTTGTAGTGAAACTTCTGGCGCGGTTTTGGACTGCTTGTCTTTGTCTCGGGTGTTCTGGCCCTTTCATCTGATCTTCACATGTCCTTTTCGTTCGGACAGAGGGTTAGTTTGCCGAGCCCATTCTGGTCTCGGCAAGGTTGCAGGAAGAGCCCCTAGCCTCTGCGCGAGAGGGCCGTCGGGAGTTCTCCTGACTTTTCATACGCCCCTCACGCGTGAGGGTTTGTTTGCCGAGGCCCCTTTGGTCGCGAGCCTGGGTCATGGGGTCTCGGCATATTTGTAGGAGCCCCCTAGCCTCTGCATAGGGTGAGAAGGCCGTCAGGGGTTCCCCTGACTTTTTATGCGACCCTCGCTCTTCCTTTTCGCTCGGAAGGAGGGGTGGAATGTGCCTCGCTACCCTCGATGGGCACGAGCGGTGGCACTCCCGGTGAGCTGTTAGCGGGTAGTCCGAGTGGAGGTCCGAACCCCATTCGTTAGGGGACGGCTAGTGGTCCAGAGACACACTCCAAGAGTACCAGCGGATTTCTCTAGTGGGTGCCGAGGCCGTTCATTGGGCCTCGGTGGCTCGGTGCCTCCCTACGGTGGGATCCCATTTGGATACTTTCCTGCCGGTCTCGGACACGACTTTGGGCGTCCCAAGCGTTTCGCTCGTTTGGGTCTCGGCCTCGTACAGGCTCGCCCGCAGTCGCCCCTAACTCTGTTATCCTGGGGCAGCTGTCGAAACCCTTTGGGGTCCAGCCTTCGAACCCCTGGATCGTAATAGGCTCAGAGCCCGGTTCCTTCCTATGAAAGGAACAGGCCGTGGGAAATATCTTCCCTATCGGCTCGGCCGCGAGGGGCGCGCCTTTTGAGGCGGTTTCGTGGGGAGGCGAAACGACGCCTGCTGCCGTAGTGGCCGAGCGCGACGTGATGGACGGGACGTAACTGTCCTCGCATTTAATGCGGGAGACGTGGGCGCGTGGGCCGCCAAAATCGGCTCGTGGTTAACCGCGCTGGATGGGGAAAACCTCCCCGATTTCATCGCCCGTTCATTTCACCTCCCCCTGCATAAATACCCGAAGAGTCTCGCCCCTCCCTGTCTTACCTTGCCTGCCACCTCCGTCGAGCCGTCGCTAGAGTAGCGGGTGCCGGGAAGAAGAGGAGAGAAGAGCGAGCCTAGGGAGAAAGCGAGAAAAAAGCGAGAGCGTGGAGGGAGAGAGAAAAACGCACCGCTGCGCCCGATTCCTCCATCGCATCCATGGCCGGCAACGTCATCGTTGTCGAGGCGGATCCTTGGGATCCGTCGGATGTCACTGAGGAGATGCTCCAGTCACTTGTCGACGGTGGACTCCTCCGCCCGGTGACAGACCCTAGTAGGCCGGAGTGGATTGCTCCGTACGGCGAGCTGGAGCCGAGGCCCCGCGACGGCTACATCGTGAGCTTCGTCTCCTTCCACGAGCGCAGCCTCGGCATTCTGGCGGGCCGGTTCATGCGGGCGCTCCCGCATTACTACGGCGTGGAGCTCCACAATTTTAATCCTAACTCCATCGCTCAGGTGGCTATCTTTGTTGCCGTCTGCGAGGGGTATTTGGGGATCGCTCCCCATTGGGATTTGTGGCTCCACCTGTTCCGGGCGGGGCATACTACCAAGCCGACGGGCACGTCAGGCAAGAGGAAGGCATCGAGGGCCGGAGGCTGCACTCTCCAAGTGCGTCAGGACCGCCTGCACCTCTACATCTCGGCCCAACTCGCGTCCTCCAACCGCCGATGGTACACGAGTTGGTTCTACCTCCGCAACGACGATGGAGGACTTCCCCCTTATACTAGGCGGATTGTGGGGAGTTGCCCGGAGAAATGGAAATGGGGCGTCCCGAAGGTCGACCAGCCCAAGCTGGAGCCGCTCCTGGAGGGGCTGGCGAGGCTGCAGAACCATGGCCTCACCGTCGCTGTGGTCATGGCCGCCTTCCACCGCCGGAGGGTGCTGCCGCTGATGGCTCGGCGGCGGCGGCTGTTCGAGATGAGGCCAGGTGAGCCCGTCGAAGGCACCCGGATGTCTTCCTCCGCCCTCTCCGACGAGGAAATTCACCGTCGGGTGGGGGAGACGGTAGATGTGAAGTTGAGGGGTGGCAACCTGACCCCCTTCGTGATGCGTCCGTCACAGGGGTTCCTTTCGCTGGTAAGTCGAGCGCCGCTGTAGCCTCTGAACCTCCTCAATCTCCCTTTATCCCTTGTTTCCTTATGCGCGTTTGTCGTTTCTTCAGGGGATGAGGGACGTGCGCTCCTCCCCACCGCCCGTTCCCGAGGACGCAGGGCAGCGGGCGATCAACCGCGCTCACGCCAACGCGCAGAAGAAGCGGAAAGATGCTAAGGCGGTGAAGCGCACGAAGCACATCCTTGCGCACGAGGCATTGGATAAGCGCCGCCGCCAGCAACGGAAGGATGGTCTCCCGTTGGAGGAATCCCCGTCGACGTCGTTGTCGACGGAGGCCTCGGACGGGAATGACAAGGGGGAGGGGGGCGAGGCCCCCTAGACCACCTTCCTGACATAGAGGTGGCGGCGCCTGGGGCGTCGGTAAGCAGCCCAGCACCCCCGGGAAGGGGAGAGGAAGCGAACCCGGGGCCGGTGGTGGCCCCCTCCGGGGCCGAGGCCGACACGCCCGAGGCGCGGGCGTTAGGCAAACGCGCCGTCAGCCCGGTAAGCTCGGCGGTCGTGGCGGAGCCGGTGGCGGTGGAGGCGACGCCACCGGCCCCGCAAAGGATCGAAGGGGCGCCGGGGTCCACCGAGGACCGACCGGTGCCGATGGATACGGATGCGACGCCACTGCCGCCGCCTCCGCCGTTGCGGAGGAGGTTTGCTGTGGCGAAGCTAGGGCTACCCCGTTCAAAGTAAGTGTATTTTTGGTGGGGTTATGGTGTCTTCCATTCGCTTTTTTGGTCTCGTGCTGACCCTGTAGGTTGATTTTCTTTAGTCGGAAGCGGCCTGCGGACGACCTCCCCTTGGCGCCCCTTAAAGCGCTTAAGGCGAGCCCCGGCTCCTCTGCCCACTGGGTGGCGGAGGCACAAGCCGCCATCCAGCGCGGCGCGGCGTCGGTGAGGGTCGACCCACAGGAACCCACTGCCCAAGGAAGGGCTGCCGAGGCGGCCCCTACACGGTCGGATGGGGCCATCGTGCCCTTTGTTGCTGAGGCTCCCGGGGCCTCTGGGGCTGAGGCGATGGGGGCCCCGACGCCCATGACCGCCGAGACCACAGTGTCCGTGGCCGGCGCTTCTGCGTCTGCCAAGGCCATAATGACGGAGGCCGGAGCCCCCGAGACCGCCGAGGCCGTGGTTGCAGAGGCCGGAGCCCCCGAGGTCACCACGGCCGTCGTGATGGCAGCGAGGCCATCTGTGCAGGAGGCGGAGATGTCGGCGGCGGAGGCCTCGGCCGTGCCGTTGGCTCAGGGCCCGCCGTTGTTGCGGGAGAGTGCCCAGGAGACGGAGGTCTATCCGATCTCCTCCGACGATACTTCCTGGGCACGGGAGGTGGTTGGCGCCGAGGAGACCGATGCCGTGGAGCAGCCGGTGCCGCTCTTAGACGAGGGAAGCTCGGCCCTCGTGCGGGTGCGACCCGAGCCCCGCGGGTGGGATCACCCGCGGGTACTGTGGCGGAGCCGGGACGACCCTGAGGGGGAGCCTTTGTTCGCTCTCGAGGACACGGCCGAGGGCGGGCATTGGAGTACCTTCGAGTAGTACCGCGAGCTGGCGGAACGGTCGCTACGGACGGCGCTGTCCGTGGTGGCCGACGAACTGCCCGGAGTCGCTTAGGTTCGTGTTTTCCTTTCTCGCACGACGTTGTTCTTTCCTTGGTTTTGTCGCAATCGACGACCTCTGCTCTGCCTCCTCAGGAGCTCGAGACCCGGTCCCTCGGGAAGTCGGTCTTCCTCCGGTGGGAGAGGGGAATCTGGGACCAGCTTCAGAGGCAAAGGGGCCTTCTTGCCGATGCTAACGAGCTCCTGTCGGCCTAAAGCGTGGAGGTGGAGGACCTCCGCCTTCGCTGTGCCGATGCGAAGGTTGAGGCGGCCACAGCCCAGACGCAGCTCACCCCCTTGGCGGCGCGGATCAAGGAGCTGGAGGAGGAGCTTACCCGCACCATCAGCGACCAGGATGCCTTCAGGTCCCGGGCTGAAGAAGTGACGACCTCGGGTAAGGCCCTCGCCGGGCAGCTGGGGGCAGAGGAGAGTGCGCACCGGCTGACCAAAGGCGCTCTGAACGAGGCCCTTGCTGCGGTTGAGGCCTCGCAAATCGAGGCTGCGGTTTTGAGGGGGGCGGTCGAGGGTGAGTTTGAGTCCCCTTGTTTTGTTTTCTTTCCCTTATGCTTGCTCCCTAATTTCCTTGTATGACGCAGAGCTAGGGAGTGAAGCCGCCAGGGCGGCCGAGGCCTCTCGAGTCGAGGCCCAATGGTTGAAGGAGAAAGCCGAGGCCTGTCAGGCCGAGACCCGACGCTGGGAGCTGAAGGCCAAGGGTGAGCTCCGTGGGCTTCCGTCCCTAACTTAGGTTGTTTTTTCTCTGGCTCGACCTCATTCCATTTTCCATGGTGCAGAGTCAGAGGTGGAGATCATTCGGGCTGCCGAGGCTTCTAGCGCGGTGCAGACGGTGCTCGAGACCAAGATCGGGGAGCACGAGGCGCTAAAGTGTGTTGCCCTTTCCGCCTACGAGGCCCTGGAAATCGAGGGGGTTCAGTCGGGCAGCTCCCTTGGGAGCCGCTTGATTGCGCTGAGCAGCCAGATGCGCGAGCGGCTCCGAGGGGCGCTGCACATGGGTGTCAAGCGGGCGATGGCCGTCTTCTCCTCTCACTACCTTGGCGTCGACCTCCCAGCCATCAGTGATGGCTACGTTCTGCCTGATGATGACAAGGAGGCCCACGCGGTGGTCGTGAAGCTGCTGGAGGCGGCGGAAGGCCCTGGCACGGCGCTGGCGACGCTCTTTGAAGAGGAGGTGGTTCCTCCCCTGCCATCTGCTGGCGCTGGAGGCCCTGAGCCTTGATCTGGGCCCCGGGGGCTATGTAAAGATAGAATAGGGGTTATTTTTGTACCATAACGTTTGTGGCCGTCGAGGCCTTTATTTCTGACGTATTTGTGTTTCTTAGTTGTTTTTCTCATGTTTCCGAGCCTTTGCCCTCTGCTGCTCCTGATCAGATTTCGTTTGCAAAACACCCCTTTGGGGCCTAAGCCGTCCCTTGAGCGAGAGGTAGTGAGGGAGTGCCGTAGCCCGGGGGCGTAGGCCGTCTCGTGACTCAACCGGCCTCTTGCTTAGGAAACAGACCTTGGTCCGAGGAGTCTCTACAAATGATTCGTCAGAGCCTGCTAGAGACTTGGCGTAGGAATTTTTTCGAAAAGCAACTAAAAAATAGTGCGTGGGACCTAGGGGAAGTCCCCCATCTAGCCCCCGAGGGAGGCTTGGTTCTGCCGAGGCAGAGCCGAGTCTCCCTTATTGTGTTTATTGTACTGCTGAGACCTACGGTGGGCTCGGGGGGTTTCTCGAAAAGTAAAGACCAACTAAAGAACGCTTTTTAATTGCATTTCGAGAAACGACATATACAATGCTTGGAAATTTAGGGATAAAAGCGACGTAGCTGTTCTATGTTCCAAGCGTTGGTGAAGATTTCACCCTTCTCATTAGCCAGCTTGTAGGTCCCGGGCTTCAGGACTTGGGCGATGATGTACGGTCCTTCCCATGGCGGGGTCAGCTTGTGGCGACCCTTGTTGCTCTGTGCTAGCCTCAGCACCAGGTCGCCTACCTTCAGGTCTCGGCCTCGGATGCGTCGGGCCTGATAGCGCTGCAGGCTCTGCTGATACTTGGCCGAGTGTAGTAGCGCGACGTCTCGGGCTTCCTCCAGCTGATCGAGGGCGTCCTCTCGGGTTGTGCGGTTGCTTTGTTCGTTATAGGCTTGCAGCCTCGGGGAACCATATTCCAGGTCGGTGGGGAGGATGGCCTCGGCCCCATAGACTAGGAAGAAAGGCGTGAACCCCATGGCTCGGCTCGGAGTGTTCCTCAGGCTCCAGATGACTGATGGGAGCTCGGCGAGCCATTTCTTGCCAAACTTTTTCAACCGGTTGTGAATTCTTGTCTTGAGGCCTTGTAGGATCATGCCGTTGGCACTCTCTACTTGGCCGTTGGTCCTTGGGTGTCCTACGGCCGACCAGGGCACACGGATGTGGTGGTCGTCGCAAAACATCAGGAACTTTTTGCTGGTGAACTGCGTCCCGTTGTCGGTGATGATGGTGTTGGGGACCCCAAACCGGTGAATAATGTCAGTGAAGAACAGCACTGCCTGCTTGGATTTGATTCGATTGATCGGACGGGCCTCGATCCATTTGGAGAACTTGTCGATTGATACCAGTAGATGGGTGTAGCCCCCGGGGGCCTTTTGTAGAGGCCCGACCATGTCGAGCCCCCACACGGCGAACGGCCATGTGATGGGGATGGTTTGCAAGGCCAGGGCCAGGAGATGTGTCTGCCGAGCGTAGTACTGGCATCCTTCGCAGGAGCGTACTAGCTTGGTAGCGTCAGCGACCGCCGTCGGCCAGTAGAACCCTTGGAGGAAAGCGTTCCCTACGAGCGTCCGAGGCGCCGCATGGTGCCCACAGGCGCCTGCATGTAGGTCCCAAAGCAGGGCTTGGCCCGCCTCGGTACTGATGCATTGTTGAAGGACACCTGAGGGACTTCGCCTGTATAATTCGCCATTGTAGAGGGCATAGGTCTTGGCTCGGCGCGCAAGCCGTCGTGCTTCAGTTCGGTCATCGGGAAGCTCCCCCCGATCAAGCCAATCGAGGAATGGGACTCGCCAATCCGCGTCCTGATCAGTTTGCGGAGGCTCGGCATTGACTTCCATGACCTCGGGCTTGGTCGAGGGGGTCTCGGTAGCAGAGGGGGCGTCGAGCTTTGTCATGGGTTCTCCAGGTGGGCCCTCCTCTGCTGTCGAGGTGCAGCCGATGGAAGGTTTGTGGAGGTCTCTAGCGAAGACGTTCGGGGGGACCGGAGCCCGTGCCGAGGCCATCTTTGCCAGCTCGTCGGCGGTCTCGTTGTACTTTCGCGCGACGTGATTTAGTTCGAGACTGTCGAACTTGTCTTTTAGGCGTCGCACCATCTTGCAGTAAGCCTCCATTTTAGGGTCGAGGCAGTTTGACTCCTTCATCACTTGGTCTATGACGAGCCGCGAGTCACCTCGGATGTCGAGGCGTCGTGCTCCAAGCTCGATGGCGACCTGTAAGCCATTGATGAGGGCCTCGTATTCGGCCACGTTGTTGGAGGCGATGAAGTGGAGCCGCACCATGTAGCGCATGTGTACTCCGAGGGGCGAAATGAAGAGCAGACCCGCACCTACCCCGGTCTTCATCAGGGATCCGTCGAAGTACAGGGTCCAGCACTCCGTCTGAATCTGAGCAGGTGGCAGTTGAGTATCTGTCCATTCAGCCACGAAATCGGCCAAGACCTGAGACTTGATCGCTTTTCGAGGCGCAAAGGTCAAGGTTTCCCCCATAAGCTCGACAGCCTACTTGGCTATCCTGCCCGAGGCCTCCCGGTTATGAATTATCTCGCCTAGGGGGAAGGATGATACCACAGTTACTGGGTGCGACTCGAAGTAGTGGCGCAGTTTGCGCCGAGCCAGGACCACGGCGTAGACTAGCTTCTAGATGTGGGGGTAGCGTGCTTTGGTCTCGGAGAGCACCTCACTGATGAAATAGATAGGTCGCTGGGTAGGCAGAGTATGCCCTTCTTCCTGCCTCTCTACTACTACGGCGACGCTGACCACTTGGGTTGTTGCGGCGACATAGAGTAAGAGGGCCTCGTCCATGGCTGGGGGTATTAGAACGGGAGGATTGGTGAGCAGCCTCTTGAGTCTGTCGAGGGCTTCCTCGGCCTCGGGGGTCCAAGAAAAACGCTCAGACTTTCTCAAGAGTCGGTACAGAGGCAAACCTTTCTTGCCGAGGCGCGAGATGAAGCGGCTCAGGGCCGCGAGGCATCCCATGACCCTCTGCACTCCCTTGAGGTCTCTGATTGGTCCCATGCTGGTTATAGCCGAGACCTTCTCTGGGTTGGCCTCAATGCCGCGTTCCGAGACTATGAATCCCAAGAGCATGCCTCGGAGGACCCCGAACACACACTTCTCGGGGTTGAGCTTGATGCCCTTCTCTCTAAGGCATTTGAAGGTTACCCTCAAGTCATTCACGAGATTCTCAGCCTTTCTGGTTTTGACCATGATGTCGTCTACGTAGGCCTCGACGGTCTGCCCGATGTTGTCGCCAAAGACCTGGGTCATGCACCGCTGGTACGTGGCACCTACGTTTCTGAGGCCGAAGGGCATCGTCACGTAGCAGTACATGCCAAACGGTGTGATGAAAGAAGTCGCGAGTTGGTCGGACTCTTTCATCTTGATCTGATGGTAACCAGAGTACGCATCGAGGAAAGACAGGGTCTCGCACCCTGCGGTGGAATCAACGATTTGATCGATTCGAGGTAATGGGAAGGGGACCTTTGGATAGGCTTTGTTCAGACCGGTGTAGTCTACACGCATTCTCTATTTCCCATTTTTCTTCTTGACTAAAACGGGGTTAGCCAACCACTCTGGGTGGGATACTTCCTTGATGAACCCGGCCGCCAAGAGTTTCTGTACCTCCTCTCCGATGGCCCTGCGCTTTTCTTCGTCGAAGCGGCGCAGGCGTTGCCTCGTCGGTCTAGATCCAGCCCGGATGTCCAGGGCGTGCTCGGCGACTTCCCTTGGTATGCCCGGCATGTCTAAGGGACTCCATGCGAATATGTCGGCGTTCGCATGGAGAAAGTCGACGAGCACGGCTTCCTATTTGATGTCGAGGGTGGCGCTGATCCTCAGCGCCCGATCGTCGGGGCAGGCGGGGTCGACCGTGATGAGTTTGATGGTTTCAGCGGGCTCGAACGCCCCCGTGCGACGCTTGGAGTCAGGCACCTCGCCACTGAGTTGGTCGAGGTGGGCGATGAGGGTCTCGGCCTCTGCAAGAGCCTCGGCGTACTCGATGCACTCGACGTCGCAGTCGTATGCATGTTCGTACGTGGACTCGATTGTGATGACACCATTAGGGCCTGGCATCTTGAGCTTGAGATAGGTATAGTTGGGCACTGCCATGAACTTGGCGTAGCACGGTCGCCCCAGAATGGTATGGTAGGCTCCCCCGAACCCGACTACCTTGAAGGTGAGGACTTCCTTGCGGTAGTTGGAAGGGGTGCCGAAGCAGACAGGAAGGTCGATGCGCCCGAGGGGTTGCGTGCGCTTCCCTGGCATGATGCCGTGGAAGGGTGCGACATCGCCTCGTAGTCTTGACCGGTCGATCTCCAAGAGCTCCAGGGTGTTGGCGTAGAGGATGTTGAGGCCGTTGCCTCCGTCCATCAACACCTTGGAGAGTCGGGTGTTGCCGATGATCGGGTCGACGACCAGTGGGTACTGTCCGGGGTTCGGAATACGGTCGGGGTGGTCACCTCGATCGAAGGTGATCGCCTCTCGAGACCAGTCGAGGTACTGGGGGTGGCCACCTTGACCGAGAAGACTTCTCGGCGTTCCCTCTTGCGCTGCCGCGTCGTAAGGCATGCCGAGGGCCCACCGAAGATCATGAAAGCATTGCGTACCTCGGGGAACCCGTCGTCCTTGTCTTCGTCCCGACCGCCGGTGCCCTTCTGCTTGGCGTCGTCATCGGGGAGCCTGAGCCTGGCGTAGTAGCGCCGCAGCATGGTGTAATCCTCGAGAGCGTGCCTGACCGGGCCTTGGTGGTAAGGGCATGGTTTCTTGAGCATGTCGTCGAAGGGCCTAGGGCCTTTGGGGCCTCGGGGATTCTTGCGCTCTGTGGTCGCGACCAGATCAGCCTCCAGGACCTCCTGCTTCCCTAGGCGCCCCTTTTTCTTTTTCTTAGGGAGGTGGGAGGCTGAGGCCTCGGGGGCCTCTTCCCTCTGCTTACCCTTGGTGTTGGCGTCGGGAAAGATGGCTCCGACAGCCTCTTCCCCTGAGGCGAAGCTAGTGGCGATGTCAAGGAGCGCGGCAGCAGAGCGCGGGATGTTGCGACCTAACTCTCAGACCAAGTCCCGACAAGTGGTGCCGGAGAGGAAAGCTTGGACGATCTCCGAGTCGCCGACGCTGGGTAGCTCGGTGCATTGTTTGGAGAAGCACCGGATGAAGTCTCGGAGAGACTCGTCCGGCTTCTGGCGACAGCTCTTAAGATCCCAGGAATTCCCAGGGCGCACGTATGTGCCCTGGAAGTTCCCGACGAAGATCCTAACCAAGTCGCGCCAGTCATGGATTTGCGAGGGAGGGAGATGCTCGAGCCAGGCTCGTGCCGAGTCCGACAAGAGCAAAGGGAGACTGTGGATGATGAGCAGGTCATCGTCCGCGCCACCTAGCTGGCAGGCCAGGCGGTAATTGGCGAGCCAGAGTTCCGGGTTGGTCTCGCCGCTGTACTTCACGAGATTGGCCGGCTGTCGGAACTGGGCGGGGAAGGGAGCAGCGCGGATGGCCCTGCTGAAGACCCAAGGGCCTAGCGGCTCAGGGGAAGGACTATGGTCCTCACCGCTATCGTAGCGACCGCCTCAGTGTGGGTGGTAGCCCCGAGCGGGCCCCCCGTTGTCGTGGCGTCGTCGCCTGCTGACCACCTCATGGTCTCCCTGCACCTCGCGTCGATTGCCGAGGCGGTCCAGAAGCACGGGGACCCTGTGGGCCATTGGCGCTCGGTCGGGCTCGGGACGAGCTGGGGCTTCCCTATCCTGCCGAGGCGGTGCCGTGAGAAGGTTCAAGGCGCCCCCGCGCCATCGGGAGGCGGAACTCTCGGCCTGCTGAACCACAGCGGTCTCTAGGAGATCGCGGAGCTCGCCGCGGACCCGCCGCCCCTCCGTGGTAGAAGGCTCGGGCATTGCGCAGACCAGCATTGCCGCAGCCGCGATGTTCTGGCTGGCACAATTGAAGACTAGGGGTTGCTCGCTCCCTTCATCGTCATGGATGCGGTGATGCACATCGCGGGCTCTTTGTCGGGCTCCCCCGCCTTCGCCGCGGCCTCGCTGTTCCTGTTCGAGAGAGTCTCGAAGCTGCTACAGAAGGAGTTGGTCTTGCTCGACCTTGGCCTAGAGCTCACGGAGCTGCTCTAGGTCTGGGCGCTGAGGTCGTGCAAGAGCGACGTTCTCATTTCGTGCGGCAGGCAGGACATTGCGTGGGGGCGTGACGGCGCCCGCCCCTGGACGGAGTGGGGAGCAGCTACCTGCCCCCTCATCCTCTTCGCCTGCCCTCGGCATCCCGAGCCCGACGTGGAAACACTCGCGAGTGGGGTCGTAAGTGCCTTCATCGTCGGAGTCGGAGTAACCGAAGCAGTAGTCGCTTGCGGCCAAGAACTGGCGCAAAATCCCAGGGTCATGGAGCCCGGAGAAATCCACTCTAGGCCATGCCTCGTCCTCCTCCGAGGAGTCGGCGTGGGTGCTTAGGTCGAGACCGAAGCACTGGCAGTGCTCTGAGGGATCCTCACGAGCGGCAGCGTAGGTGTAGGCGTAAGAAACAGCGGCATTTCTCAACCCAAAGGGGTATGGGGATGGTGCCGTCGCCAGATTCTGCTCTGCCGGGGTCAGTTCTCCAGGGAGTGGTGGAGTGGAGCTTGACGACTGGGCACCATCGCAAGCCACCGGTGTTTTCCCTTTGTCCAAGCTCAGGCCAGACAGGTCCCCAGCCAGGGACCCTATACCAACAGCTGGTCGTAGGGTATCGGCGGGGAGTGGCGTGCCGCCCTGGGTTTGCGTAGCATCGGGGTGGCCTTGCTCGCATCGTGCCTGGCGAGCGCGGCGAGAGCGGCCGCCCGGGCGCCGCCTGCGCCTGGGCTACCGGTGCGTAACTTCATCGTCGGACGGTGGGGCTCGAGGAGTGAGGAGTACCATGTCGTACTCATGCCCTAGAGACATGAACTCCTCCCGAACCAAACTACGGTGCCGAGACGCAATGGTCGTGCGGGGTCTGCCATCCGAAACCTGCTGGGATGATGAAATCGACACACAGTTCCCCTACCTGGCGTGCCAACTGTCGGTGTTTCGGCTTGGGGGGTTCTCAACCGACTAGTGAATTTGTTCTACGTGATCCCGAACCGGATGGTGATGCAAAGAGACACAAGGTTTATACTGGTTCAGGCAATCGGTGCCCTACGTCTAGTCTGAGAGATCGAACTTGTATTCCTTGCACCGAAGTGCTCGTAGTAGGGGGTTACAAGCTAAGGGAGAGAGGGAACTAGTCCCAGGTCTCGGCAGGGTGTCATGTGGACCGTTTGAGACGTTGCTCTCAAGCGGCTGGAATGTGTGCGTGTGTGTGTGTTATCCCCTCTCTTTTCTCCCCCCCTGAGTGGCCCAAGTCCCCTCCTTTTATAGTTGAAGGGAGGACAAGGGTAGTACATGTATTACTATGCGGCGTCGTGCCGACAGGGGCGGCATGTCCGCGCCCTGTGGCCTGTTCCTGTGGCGGCGTGGTCATCGGAGTGGTCCATCGTTGGAATACTGGGCGGCGTGGTCGTCTCATCAGATCCTGTGCGTCGTGGGAGCCCCGGGAATGTCTCGGAGCAGACGTGGCGGCGAACGTGCAAGCCACGGTGGACAGATTGTGCGCGAGGCTGAGGCCTGGTCGGTGCCGAGGCTTGTACTGCGGTGGGGGGTCTCGGCAGGCACGAACCCCGAGACTGTCGAGGCCCTGGTGTACAGTGCTAAGGCCTCGAGCGGGCGGTGGGTCGTGGGCACAGTGGCCGGTAACCCCCGTCATACCCTGTGCCAGGCGCTGATCGTGGGCATAGTGTTGGGACATAGTGGCCGGTAATCCCCGCCGTGCCCTGTCCTGGTCGGTATGGCGCTGATGCGACTTCGGGTCGCGTCGGCCATTCTGTGACGTTGAGCCGCTGTCCGGCTAAGATTGCGGGAGTGGTTGAAAGTATTAATGAGACGTGACGCGCTGTCGGGAGGGTCGGCCGAGGCGTGGGGCGAGGGACCGCGGACGAGCTGGCCTCGAGCGACACGGAGAATGCTCCTTGCCGAGGCCTCATGCGAGAGGCCTCGCGCGATACGGAGAACGCGGCCTCGAGCGAGACGGAGATTAGGCTCCTTGCCGAGGCCTCGCGCGGAAGGCCTCGCGCGATACGGAGAACGCGCCTTCTGCCGAGGCCTTCTGTGGAGAGCCTCGGGTGAGGCGGAGACGGCGTTCCCTGCCGAGGCCTTCCCTGGGGAGCCTCGCCAGGATGCCGAGACCTCCTTCTTGGGGCTCGAGGCGAGGAGGAGGAGGACCCAGTGGGCCTGATCGCGACGGGGAGGGGCCCACGACTTACCTTTTTGCTTTTATTATTTTTTAGATGGGACTTGGGCAACCCATTTGATGTTTTGCTTGGGGTACCCCATTCCAAGGTACCCGACAGAGCGATTCTAGTGCGATTGCATCGTGAGGTTGCATCGAGTGGTACTAGGTGACCGAGTTGCAAGCCGGTGGTGCTTGTTACTCTTAGAGGTTGCCACCTCCTAGACGGCTTGGTGGTGGTCTCCGTCGAAGCCCGCGAGAAGCTTGTGCGGCGCTCCGGAGAAGTACTTTGTGAGGGGCATTGTGCTCGCTCCGCGGGAGCCGCGAAGAGCAACTTTAGTAAAGCGTGTCATTGAGCTACCCTCACTTCTAGGGTAGGTTCTTGCGGTGCCTGATGTACGAGCTTGGTGGGTGATACTAATTAACCGCCGAACCACCAAGTGAGCGGTCGACACAATGGGGACTAGCGTATTGGCAAACACGTAACCTCAGGAGAAAAATCATCGTGTCAACCTTATTCTTCCCGTTGGTTTGCATCCCCGTTATACAAGCTTGCGATTACTTTAATATACATTGAGCTTATGTTGTTGCTTTTATAATTAGTTAGCTTGTGTAGCTTACTAGTTACCTTCTTGCTTGTGTAGCATAGAAGTAGCTCCCTTGTGTGGTTAATTTGGTTTGTGTAACTTTGTTAGTCATATTGCTTAGTTTGTGCAGCTAAGTAATTACGCTATCTAATTTAGTATTGGTTGCCTTGTTATTGAGCATTACTAGTGAGCATTAGGTGGCTTTATGTTTTTGCTTACTAGCATGTGTAGGAGCTCCCTTGTTGCTTAAAGTACTAGTGGTATAGGTTTGTGTGACCTTGCTCCTAGAATTGGTTAGGAGAGCTCTAGCTAGCCCAGCACCTTTGTTGCTCAGTTAGTATCTTTGGAAGGTGCTAGAGAATATAGATAGTGGGGTGTAGTCTAGGCTAGACCGATAGTTTTAATTCCGCACTTATTTCGGTTAGTCAACGTGATTAATTTTAAAAAGGACTATTCACCCCCCTCTAGTCGTCATCTCGACCCTTTCAGCTGGTCAGGATCCGGTAACTGTTCGGACACTGAACAGCGAAATGACCGGACTCTGGGCACCAGCGTCTGGTCAATATCAGTAATGTTCCAGAGAGCAGTTTTCATGACCAGACGCAGGTCAGAGTCCGGTCACAACTTAACGGCTCTTTGGCGGGGATAACTAACCGGAGCGTCCGATCACCATGAGCGGAGCGTCTGGTCACCCCGCAGAGTGCTGACTCAACCTCCTAACTGTCCGTTTTGAATGAGGGGGTATAAATACTTCCTCTATTCATCCAAGGAAGATCTCTTACTCATTTATTTAGCTAAGAAACACCCTTGAGAGTGCAAAGGAGAGCAAGAGCCTAGTGAAGTGATTAAGATTTGAGAATCCAAGATTAAGACCTCATTAGTGCAAGGAGAGTAGCAAGTGTGCATCCACCCTTCTCATTAGGCTTGTTGTGGTCAAATGAGAGTTCGTGTTTGTTACTCTTAGTGATCGCCATCACCTAGACAGCTTGGTGGTGATCGGGAGTTTGGTGATCATCCAGCAGAACTTGTGGATGACCCAACTCAAGTTGTAAATGGTTGTGGGCGATTCACCGCAACGGGGTGTCAAAGAATCAGCCCGTAGAGAGCACTTGATCCTTGCGCGGATCAAGGGGGAGCTACACCCTTGCGCGGGTGCTCCAACGAGGACAAGTGGGGAGTGATGACTCTCCGATACCTCGGCAAAACATCGCCGCGTTCTTTCTCCTCTCTTTACTTTAAACATTTACATTTGAGCAATTCAATTTTTGTCTTTATATTCTTATAATTGCTATGCTTGAGTAGGATTGGAACCTAGGATACAAAACTTTTGTACGGTAGAATAATAGGAACACATTCTAGGCATAAGGGGTGAAGTGTGCTAAGTGTAGGGTTTAATTATTATAAATAATTTTAGAATTAGCCTAATTCACCCTCTCTTGGGCATCTTGATCTTTTCACAAAGTTCATCGAGTAATAAGCCAGAACCGTAAGTGGGTGGGCAAGGATGGTCGGCCTGCAGTGTCTGCCTGTCGGCTAAGGCCTCGTTCGTTTCGCTAAAAAAACAAACCAAAACACTGTTCCGGCTGATTTGTTGCGAGAGAAAAACACTGTTCCGTCTGAAAAAAACAAGCTGAAAAAGACGGATTATAAGAGAAGTGAACATGGTCTAAGAGGTCCCGACGGTTGACTGGGAGGCACCAGGTAGCCGGTCGTGTCTGGCTGTCGTCGGTTCCTGCAAGCTAGAGGTCGGTAGGACGGTCAATGGAGGCGGTGGCGACCTAATTGTGTCGAGGGATCGCGACGTGGCGCCAAAAAAATGGAAGAAAAAAGTGTGTGGGACCATAATTTTGATATTTTGAAAGTTAAATTTGAGATACTCTTAGAGATGATCTTTTTTTTTCTTTCCATACTTCTTTGGGAGTTGACAAAACAGCATGGGAAAAAGTCTACTTAACCCCCCACCTATCAACCATGGTCTACTTCACCCCAAACTATAAAACCGTCTATTTTACCTCCTCGGGCGGTTTTCGACGATGGTTTTGCTACAGTAACGGTGGTTTTGCTACAGTGATGGTTGTTTTGTCTTTTTCTTTTTTATTTATTTCTGGTGAATCTTTAAAAAATCATAATAAATCACAGAAAAAATTATAAAATGGAAAATCTAATTTTGTTGGACTCCACATGAGTAGATCTACACAATGAACATATAATATGATATGCTTTAGTACAAAATTTTTGCTGTAGTTTTAGATTAATTGGAAAATTCAATTTTGTCTGTAATTAATTGAAATAATTCATAGCTGCAGCTTCTGTGGTCCAATTATGGTGAAATTTTTATAGTAGGCTAATTATTGTATGCTTGAACTATAGTAAAAATTTCGTACTCATTGGACCATGTATAACTTAGTTATAGATAAATTCCAATTAATTACAGACAAAATTAGATTTTTCAATTAATCTAAAGGTACAACAAAACCTTTGTACTAAAGCATACCACATTATATGTTAACTATGTAGATCTACTCATGTGGAGTCCAACAAAAATTGGATTTTCCATTTTATGATTTTTCTATGATTTACTATGATTTTTCAAAGATTCAGCGAAAATAAATAAAAAGAAAAAGATAAAACCACCATCACTGTAGCAAAACCAAAGTTCAGGGGGTAAAATAGACGGTTTTAAAAAGTTCATGGGGTAAAATAGACGGTTTTATAGTTTGGAGATGAAGTAGACCATGGTTGATAGGTTGGGGGTTAAGTAACTTTTTCAAACAGCATGAAACAAATTTTGGAGTACTCATGCTCTTAGCCTTCAAATCGAGCTCCTCCCCGATCCCCAAAGTCGAAGCCACCAAGTCGAAACCCTAACCTTCGCCCTTCTCGATGTCGGCCGCCACCACCGGCCCAGCCCCTCCGGTGGCCACTCCGATGGCGCCCCCTCCGTCCTACCCGGCCTCCTCCACGGCCTCCGCCGCCGTCGCGGCGTCCGTCGAGGACGACGACGACCTCTATGGCCGCCTCAAGTCGCTCCAGCGCCACATGGAGTTCGTCGAGATCCAGGAGGAGTACGTTAAGGACGAGCAGAAGAACCTCAAGCGCGAACTCCTCCGTGCGCAGGAGGAGGTCAAGCGGATCCAGTCCGTACCGCTCGTCATCGGCCAGTTTATGGAGATGGTCGACGGCAACAACGGCATCGTGGGCTCTACCACGGGCAGCAACTACTACGTGCGGATCCTCAGCACCATCAACCGCGAGCTGCTCAAGCCGTCAGCGTCCGTCGCCTTGCATCGTCACTCCAACGCTCTAGTCGACGTGCTGCCGCCTGAGGCCGACTCCAGCATCTCCTTGCTGGGATCGTCGGAGAAGCCCAACGTCACCTATAACGTAAGTTTATCCTTGAATTTGCCGGATCCGCATGAAGCCCTTGGTTAATTTGACTTATTATGGATTTGATGATAAAAATAACTTGGTCGTTACATTGTTATCCCGAATCATATGTGCTTATTAGTTTATATATCCGTCAGGTTGGGCCCTAGATCTTTCTATGTTTCCATTTGCAGTAGAGTTCTGCTTCTTCATTGGTCAGGCTCCACATATCTGTCGATGTTATTGATTGCAGTGGGCGTCTTCCTTGTTACGGTATACAAATAGGCAAAATCTAATTTTGAGAATTTACAAAAGGCTGCATCTTTTCCTATTATCGTTACTAGCAAACGGTGTCCATGTGATGCAATGGAACACACATGTTATTGCGCACACCTGAATGACTTGTGGCTCGTATATTTATATAAGAGTTAAATACACTGGCGGTCCTTAAACTTGTGGCTCTGTGCCACTTAGGTCCACGAACTCTCAAAATCGAAATTCGCCTCCCTAAACTTGTTAAGCTGTGCATGGCAGGTCCATACCCTTTGGGAGCATGGTGACTAGGATAAAATTTTTTATAAAAAACACCCTGCCATGGTCAACTTCTACCTTAGCACTCCTTCCCCACCCCTTGGGATACGCTGTACGAGTACGACGTGAACGCCATGATGGCCATCCTTGAAGAGTTGGCACTATGGCAGCGACGGCGAGGTACAGGAGGCAAGCCCGCCGCACGCGCGCGGGCACATACAATCGCAGTCCACATGCTCACGCTCCTCGACCTCACCGGCTTCAGCCTGACCATCGTCGCCACGCCCGCCACAGCTCCTGTCTGCACACTCCCACCGACGCCGTTCGCGTGCTCACGCTCTCGTTCCCCTCCCACCATGCCCTGCCCACGGGCGTCGAGAGCACCAAGCACCTGCCCTTGGCGCTCATCGTTGCCTTCGCCTGCTCTCTGACTTCTTCTGCGGCTAGACGCAGCTGCTGGAGGCCTCCGCCCTCCGGCGGAACTACCTCTTCGACGTCTCCGAGGGCCTCTGGCGGAACTACCTCTGGAAACCTCGATGGCTCCGGGTTCGTGCTCAACTTGTTCCGCCGCCTCGAGGGAGAGGTACTTGGAGGCCACGCTCGTGGACATGGGCTTTTGGCGTGCGCGCGGTCGGCCCGCTGTGCTTGACTGATTGGTTGGATGGACGCCTCCGCCGCACTGGAGCCCCTCGCGACGGACAAGCTCACATTGAGGTCGACCACGAAGTCCACTCCTCGGCGGGCCACAAGAACTGCAAGTCTGCAACGGGATGCGCTCCTCCTGGTTCAGCACCTCCGCGTCAAACACCACAAGCGTCACCATGCCGGGAACCAGTGGTATCACTATCAGAAATCCTTTCCAAGGATCAGTAAGAGTGCTTGCTGATGATCTCAAGAAAATGAATGTCTGCCAACGCCATGCTGCAACGGCAAGGCTGCAGCAGAGCAGAGCACATGTCCATGTCGGCATGTCCATGCCAAGCAAGACGACAGCACAGGACTAGCACTACAACCTGCTGCTGCTGCTGGCGCCCTTGCGGGTTGGCCCCATCTCCTTGGCAAGGTTCCGGAGCACGTACTTCTGGATCTTCCCGGTGGAGGTCTTTGGCACGGACCTCGACCCCAACCCCTCCTCTTTGAGTCTCACGAACACGCACGGCGTCTCGCCCCAGAACTCGTCCGGCCTCGCCACCACCGCCCGCCTCGTTCACCGTTTGGTAGTCGTAGAGCACGGACCCCACCTCGACTCTGCTGATGTTCTCCCCGCCGCTGATGATCATGCCCTAGTGGCCTTCTCGTCGTTGAGGTAGCCGAGCATGACACAACCCGCCGCGGAGCACGATCTCGCCCATCGCGGATCCGTCGCGGGGCACGCTGCGGCCGGTCTCGCCGTCGACGATGTTGACCTCGGCCATGCCGGGCGTGCGCACGCCCTGCCTCGCCTTGATCCGTGCGCGCTCCAACGTGGGCAGCTTGTTCCACTCCCTCTTCCACGCGCAGCGCACCATCAGCATCGCCGTCTCGGTCAGCCCGTACCCGTGGGTGACCTCGAAGCCGATGGACTCGGTGCGGTGCAGCACGGCGGCTAGCGGCGGCGCGCCGGCGGGGTGAGAATGCGCACCTTCCCCGGGAGCAGTAGCCGCGTGGCGTGCGGGACGTTGGCCAGCATGTTGAGCACGACGGGGAAGGAGTGCTAAGGCAGAAGATGACCATGGCAGGGTGTTTTTTATAAAATTTTTAACCTAGTCACCATGCTCCCAAGGGGTATGGACCTGCCATGCACAACTTAACAGGTTACGGAGACGAATTTCGATTTTGAGAGTTCGTGGACCTAAGTGGCACAGAGCCACAAGTTTAAGGGCCGTCAGTGTATTTAACTCTTTATATAATGGTCGAGTCATCAATATGTATTAGAATTGGACTCCCTACCATCACTGGACGCACCAACACACGCGATTCTGACTTGTATAAGCAAGGGTCATGAGTCTTGTCCCAGACGAGACAGAGATGTGCAAGGGCATTGTGGGAAGTAAAAAAGACTGGACGGAAGAATCACTAAAGTTTTAAACGACATCAAATCAATCAACCTGGAGGACCACAGAAAACAAGTTTTCGAGCATGCCCTCAAACAACAAAATGGGGATGGTTTCACTTGGTTCTGTGCCAATTTGTAGATACTAGCAGGTTTTATTACGACCTCAATAGATGAGTTTTGGAAAATGGTGGAAATTTGTGCAGAAACTGGTTCAATTTTCATGTAAAATATCACGGTTCTGCTGCAATGGAAACCATATTGATTTCTTCTTTTTTGTAGGTTCAGTGGGTTTTAAGTATATGTGCCGCACTAACGTTGGATCTGTGCTTCAATTGTTTTAAGAATTTCTTTGAATAGGAAACAAAATATGGCTCTTTGCGGTTTTGTTTTGGCATCTGAAGTGAAACGTGTCTCCTAATTTCTTGAGTCAATTCCTTACAAGCCACTAGAAAAGTTTTGAATTCCGTCTTGACCACTGAAAAAATTCATGTCTTCTGTGCCATCATTTCATTTTTTTGCACCCTTGACCCTTCTATGCCATTGTTGTCATGCTCTAGTGTAACGGTCCTAACGAAAGGACGAAATGTCCATTTTACCCTCAAATGAATGTGGCCATGGATGTTTGGGATCATTGCAACATTGGCAGTGGTAAGAACCAGAGAACAGGAGAAGCAAGATTTGATAAGACTAGTGATTCATCGTCAACATGAACGGCCACATGAACAGGAGAAGCAAGTTGTAGATGCCGCTGCTGTAGCAGTCCCCAGTGTTGAAGAACTCAACGCTGTGCTGCATGACGTGGCCATGCGGCATAGTGACCTTGTCTGTCCCTTATGTGGCTTGTCAAGTGCGCGAATCGAGCAGGGCGACCCCTGAGCTGCTCCCCGGCCCTGACGCCTCCCTCACTCTTCTCAAGCGGATCTCCATCTCAAAACTCTAGAGCAGACGCTCCGCAGGCGGAGCTGGTAGGATGGCAGATTGATGGGAGCAGAGGGGGAGTGGGGAAGATGAGAGAATGAGTGAAGATGAAACAGACTCTAGGCCTCCAGTCATTGCTGGGGTTAAAATGGGCATTTAAAAAAAACTGACATCCACGTGTGTCGTAACGGCATCTTCAACTAACAGACAAGACAACAGCGGCATAGAAGGGTGTGAAAAAAAAATGAAATGATGGCAGAAATGACATGAACTTTTTCAGCGGTCAAGACGTAATTTGGAACTTTGCTAGTGGCTTGTAAGGAATTGGCTCTAATTTCTTGAAGTATATCTATGCATTTAATTTCAGTGCATTACAATTTATTGGTTTCTTATGGTTTGCAGGATATTGGAGGATGCGACATCCAAAAGCAAGAAATACGGGAGGCGGTTGAGTTACCCTTGACTCATCATGAGTTGTACAAGCAGATTGGTATTGATCCTCCAAGAGGTGTGCTTCTGTATGGCCCTCCGGGTACTGGCAAGACCATGCTTGCCAAAGCAGTTGCACATCACACCACTGCTGCTTTTATCAGAGTCGTCGGTTCGGAGTTTGTACAGAAGTACTTGGGTGAGGTAATTTGGGAGCTATTACAATCCCAATATGAATTCCTTTGGTTTGGATATAAAATGTAGTGAATTGATGCATGTTATGAGGTTAATGAGTTAATTTATGCCCACTCATGCTTTTTGGATAATAAAATATAGTTGCTCAGTTCTTCTGGTAGTGTAGATACTGCTGTCATTGCTTTTTTGAAAAAGGTTGGGGAGAAACTGATGGGTATCTATATGCATCCTCTATACTGAAGTAAAAACATCAAGTAGAAAGGTGTTCATAGATTCTCTAAGTTGTCCAGTACAAGCTTGAATGTGCTCTAAGCTGTGTCAAAATTATTGGATTCTGGTTTCATGCTAGCTTTGAAACAGTATCTGTGATGGTCCATAGAGCTATTGAATGGGCTCTTCATCTGTGTCAAAATTGTTGCATTCTGGTTTCATGCTAGCATTGGAACTGTATCTGTGATAGTCCATAAAGCTATCTCCTTAACCCAATCTATATTGGGTACTCCATATAATGTAACCAAGGTAACTGGTACTTCCCTGTTCCAAATTATAAGTTGTTCTGGCCTTTATAGATACACAACTTAAACTAGTGTATATCTAGATGCCTAGCAAAAGCTATGTATCTAGAAAAGCCAGAATGACTTACAATTTGGAACAAAGGGAGTAATATTTTATTATTTTTCCTGTATCATGTTTGACTAGTACAAGCATTATGCATGCCTTATTTTTTTTTGTATGATTAGTGGTCACTCATAGATACTTGTCGTCGACGTAAAAATTTGCAATTTGTTCTTTTCGGCTGTTCAATATTTGTCAGTCCTATTCTTGGCGCGTTATGGTCTTTGTACTCCTTTGTAGGGCCCTAGAATGGTGCGTGATGTGTTCCGTTTGGCTAAGGAGAATGCCCCAGCAATCATTTTCATTGATGAGGTTGATGCTATAGCCACTGCTCGTTTTGATGCTCAGACTGGTGCTGACCGAGAAGTTCAGCGTATTCTTATGGAGCTACTCAATCAGGTAAAGCTTAGCTATTATAAGACCAGGATGAACTTTTAGGGCTTAACAGATTTATTATTTTGTTAGAAAACATTTAGCAACAGACCTGAAACATTGAAGAACTGGTTATTTGCAAGTTAAAATAACCAATTTTCATTATATTATTCAATTTGAGAACCTCTATTTTATTAGAAAAGAGAACAATGTGAAATGAATTTAGAAAACAACTCTTTTCTCTAAAAGCTAACTTGGGGAATTCCTACAGTTTCCTAGATTATAGTTCCTACTAGTTCATTTTATTTCTTGTTAGTAATGTGGTTATTTATGTTGCAGATGGATGGGTTTGATCAAACAGTGAATGTGAAGGTTATAATGGCAACTAATCGGGCAGACACTCTAGATCCTGCTCTGTTGCGTCCTGGTAGACTTGACAGGAAAATTGAGTTCCCTCTGCCAGACCGGCGTCAGAAGAGGCTTGTTTTTCAAGTAAGTTATGTTTTGTGATAATGTTACAAGAGCTGAGTTATAAGTATTTGTTGATTTGTATAGTATTACTATGTAATTATTTGGTTCTTGCTCATTCACATGTGGTCATATCATATTGCACTTCAAAGGGATAATAACATAAGTTTAAGGGAAAATTGGTTTCATAGCATCGAAAGATCACGACATTCAGAAAATACCATCGAAAGACATCCGTTACGTAAAATACCACCGAAAGAATGGACTGTTACCTTCAAATAGCATTCCGTCACGGTGGCCGCTTTTGCCGTGAATTCCTCCGTTGAGGCACATTTGTTCCCCTATTTCAGAGAAACAGAGCACACACGCCGACGTACAAGCACAACCCGATTCGCCCTGGAGAGGGCACAACGGCCGTGACTGACCAGTCGGCGGCCTTCGCGGTGGCCGGCCGCACCTATCGATGTCAGTGGCGTGGCCTGATATAGCTCATAGGAGCATGGCCCCGTGCCCGCGCGGCATGCAACACGGGAGACGGCGGCGGCATGCAGCAATGGCGAACCCGACGACTACAAGGTCGGCACGGGTACACGTCAGGTGCGTGGGGGTGCTAGAGGGGCTGTTCTGGGCATGGCTTGTGCGGGGTTGAGTAAGAGCGATGGGGCGGCTCACCATGCGGAAAAAACAAGCGTCTACGGCCGGCGTCGAGTAGGACGGAGGCGGCCTGCGAAGCAGGGCTGCCGGCGGAGTTTCGGCCGAAGGAGGTGCACGCGGTGGTGGTGGACGCGGCAGTGTAGCTGGCTTGGTGGAGGCGCCTTCGATTGGAGCTATCCGCGGGAGTCCCCCGCGCGGCGGCCATGGCGAGCAGCTGGAACAACGCACCTGGCGGCGGCAGGATCCAGCGTCCCAGAGCGGATTTGCCCAGTTCAGGTGAGCTGTGGTCGGAAGAAGTCCGGACGGACGTGGTGGTACGCTCGGCCGAGACGCTGGTGGTCTACACCCATGGGAACAGCGACGGCGGACTGAGAGCCGGCCATGGCGGCGGACGGCAACAGTTTTGGCGACATGGCGTGGCTCTGGCCCGGAGTTGTTTGCTATCGTGCACAGCGGTGAGAACATGCTGGCGGAGATGGTGGGGCACACGGCTCGGCACGGTGGTGCCAAAGGTGGGGAACGGTGGTGGTGAGAGCTAAGAGCAGATCGGCGGCTCCGAGCTTGGCGTCCAGGCACAGGCACAGGCGAGTGGACTAGGCACAGGCAACCGTCGTCCCAGGTCCCAGCCATCGCGAGTACTCCTATATGCATGCACGCAAACTCGATTGCTCTTGCATGCGCCGTGAGCTCATTGATAGATGATCCATGCACGTACGCACAATCGCACACAGGGCATTGGTCTCCTGCAGTGTCCACGGAGGTGAGGGCATGAGGCAGGTGCGGCCGCCGCTGTGCGGACCCGGCGCGCAAGGGCCGTGCGAGGTAGCCACGCGACGTAGGGCATGTGTCGCTGCCTATCAGCGTGTCCATGCCCAACCAGGCAGCTGGGTTGAGGAAGAAAGGTGTCTCGACGGAGGAATTCACGGCAACAGCAGCCACCGTGACAGAATGCTATTTGAAGGTAACAGTTCGTTCTTTCTGTGGTATTTTACGTGACAGACGTCTTTTGATGGTATTTTTCGAATGTCGTGATCTTTGGATGCTATGAAACCAATTTTCCCTAAGTTTAATTAGGAATAAAGAGTTCCTTTGGATACACGACCAACTTTGAGCAATCTAGATGTATGAGTTGCCTAGTGTTAATAGCTATTTATTCTACACGGAATTATTTATGGAAATAACCATGCATCCTATTACGTTTGTCCTAGATACGATTGCTATAGAGTTGCTTCCTTGGTGGGACCATGTGGATAATTTCTGAGCAGTGTTAGGCCAGTTCCAGTGGGAGTTTCATTCCCATTTAATGAGGTGACCATCAGCAAAAATGTTGACGTGGCATGGGAATTATGAGAGAGGATATGAGTTTTATCTAGATGAAACTCAGCGCACACCATTTCCAATGCATTGGAAATTGAGTGAAACTCCACCAGGAGCGGTTTGTTTCATCCCTGCCTGTTGGAAATTGAGCAAAACTCCACTGGGAGCATCTCATTTAAAAAAAACATGCAACATTTTTTAAATACAATAGGCCTATGAAACTGTGTATTGTGGGTCTTATTTAATTTTAGCACCCACACCTCACTCTTGGAAACAGTGCAATAGAACTTAGCACTGGGAAAGGCTTTATTGGCTTCTGTGTTATGGGTTGTACATGTAGCATTTTTCATTACTCTATCTGTGATAATTATACATGTAGTGGGATTGTCATACCAACAACAAGACTTGTGATGTATAGATATGTACCATCTTTAAATTATCTTCATGCTATAAAAAGTAACAGTTTACTTGTTTGTTTCTGTGTTATGGTTTCTCTATCTAGGATTTACAAATAATTCCACTTTATTACAATTCTGTTTTACCACTTTTACGTTTTACAAATTCGTTTGTCAACTCATGCTGTTTGGTTTTGGTTTTCTGGGCCGCTAGATTTTCTCGTGTCATCTATTTTTCGCACTTGATAGTTAGCTCATCTAATCTTCAGGTTTGCACTGCCAAAATGAACTTGAGCGACGAGGTTGATTTGGAAGATTATGTTTCCAGACCAGATAAGATCAGTGCTGCTGATGTGAGTCTCTTTTCATTGTTACATTTTAAATTAATAGTATAAATACACTTGAAATTCATTGCGTCCGATGCCACTTTCCCCCATAGTTTTTGACATGTAATTGGGTGCTTTTGTGATTTCTATTGCGTATCTAGTACACTTATATCCTACTCCCTCCTTTTCTTATTTTTATTAAAGGTGTGTGTGCAACACAGTATTCCAAAGCTTTTTAGATTGTACCATACGATTTTACTATTGTTTAATTCATATTAAAAGCACTTTCATATGATATCAATTTCATGGTTATTAGAGTTGTAATACAAGAGATAATAGTGTTCAAAGTGTGGTGTTAACTGCACCACTTCAAGGTACACCTTGCATTTTGAAAATTTAAAAGTGAGGTAGTATTGATGAAATCTATATCCAGTAAACCTTGGATCCAATAATGCACATGATTTGTTTAATGGGGATGGCCAAACCACATTACAATGGTAATGCTTATGATCCTAGATCTTTTATTGTTCTTAGCATGATAGACCATAGTCATGTAAACACATATTAGTAAATTGTTTTCCTCCTTACCTCTGCAGTAGCAGTAGATATATTTTCTTAGGGCATTTGGTGATGTAAATCAGATAATACTTTTATGCCAATCGCATTAGTTATTGATAATTGATTTGATGATGTTTAATGAGATAACCTTTTTTTCCCTGTCACCCTCAATGCTCCTCGCATTAGTTATTGATTTGACGATGTAAAATCAGATAATCTTTTTTTTCCTGTCACCCTGAATGCCCCTCGCATTATGCTTTTACAGATTGGTGCTATATGTCAAGAAGCTGGCATGCATGCTGTCCGTAAAAACCGATATGTCATCCTCCCCAAGGACTTTGAGAAGGGCTACCGAACCAATGTGAAGAAGCCCGAGACAGATTTCGATTTCTACAAATGAGCCAACCTGACTGTTGAACTGGTTTCTTGCAATCGAATATCTTTTAGCATCAAGATGAAGTTTTAGGATAACTGCCAATATCACGATGTTCAAGTTGCTCAATGGTGATATGTGTTCTGTAATGAATTTCTGGATAGTTTGCCTGTCGCAATGTTTATGGTGATATGCTTCATCAGATTTGGAGTCAAATGTTTTTACCTGGTGAAGCTACGTGAGTGTTATGGAAGTTTTGATTATTTAAAGTAGATTAACCTTTTTACCGGCTCGGCAGGGCTTGGCCTTAAGCCAATCCTCACTAATCAAACTTGTAAGATTATGCACAAGATAGCCCAATCCTCACTAATCAAACTTGTAAGATTCTGCACGAGATAGTAGATTGATTATCCGGGATATGAGGTTATATATATGAGAATTTGTTGAATGTCATTCCACACACTGCCCTGGGGCGCTCTCCCTTGAGGTACTCTATGGTCGCGCTCCACGTCATTTCGGTATTTCTCATGACTCTGTTTCCCCTGTCCCTGATGTGGCATCTATGTTGGTTGAGCGCTCCACTATGCTTGCGGCGGTGCGCCAGCATTTGCTCCGCGCGCAGCAGCGCATGAAGCACCAGACAAACAAGCGCGGCGCATGAAGCACCAGGCAGACAAGCGCGGCTCTAAGCGGTCCTTCAACATTGGTGACTACGTCTACTTGCGCCTCCAGCCGTATGTCCTAGCTTCCTTGGTGCCACGGTTGCATCACAAGCTCTGCTTCAAGTACTTTAGCCCGTTCTATATCGTCGACAAGATCAACGAGCGTACAAGCTTCAGTCGCCAGCAGCCTTCCACGTATCCCTGCTCAAGCCGTCGACCGCTTCCTCGCCAACGATCTCCGCTTAGCTTCCCGAGCCTGACGACGCCTATCAAGTACCAGAACGAGTGCTGCAGCGGCGCCTTCATCCTCGCCGCTCTGGATCCGTGCCTCAGCTCCTGATCAAATGGTCAGGCCTCGACAACAGCCTCACCACTTGGGAAGATGAAGTCGATATGCGGCAGCATTCCCGCTGCGGCATGGGGACGTGCCGCGGCCCAAGGAGGAGGGGATGCCAGCAGCCCACACCCAGGTGATCCAGCTAAGCCCAGGAAGTCAGGAAGAGCCAAGTCCAAGAATGTGCGTCTGAGTGGATCTAAGTGGGCTTGTAACACTTGTAATGCGAGGCCCAAGAGAAGAGAGGATAGGTAGACTGGGAGAGAGAAGCTGTACTCAAGTTTAAACCTAAGAACAATCCGACTCTTCTATGGAAGAGGCCCTCTGCCGACGCTTTATCCTCTCCTCTGTCCCTGCTCTGCTCTTCTTCCTCCTATCCGATTCTCTCCAAGCGTCGCAGCAATCGCGCGGGGCTAACATGGGGCCAAGCGGCGACCATGTCCCCGACAAGGTGGGTGCGAAGACCGACGTGCGCTGCGTCATCCGCACCTTCGCCACTTTCTTCATTTTCTTTTCACAACGACCCAATCCCACGCCGAGGAGGGAGGAGCGTGCGGTGCCCCTCACCTTGTTTCAGACATACTCCCAAAATAAATATCATTCTCGTTTTCCGAGTTGTTAAACGCTTTTTACTTTGACCAACTATATATAAGAAATATATAAATTCATTAAATATATTGTTGAATCTATTTTTCATAATAAACTAATTTGAAGATACAAATATTAATAATATTTTTTATAAACCTAGTCAACTTAATAAAGTTTGATCGGTACAAATACCGTCGCGACACTTTATTTTGGGACGGAGGAAGTAGCTCGCAGAGCAAGGCCGGGTTGGTGAAGCTGCGAAGCCACCGGCGGCATGTCACGGCGAACATGAAGAGATCCTTGAAGTTGCCCACGCGGAAGAAAATCCCGTGGAGGACGTGCTCCGGCAAAGCCGAGAGATGCCGCCGCCTGTGCATGTCCGCCATCTCTTAGCAGCCGCGTCCAACATCCGTGTAATGTAGTTCTTCCTGCAAGCTCGCGCACCTTTTTTATATACACATACAGAGAAAGTATATAAGACTAGGAACAGGTAGCAAATCAACCTCAGGGAGGGAGGACAGTCTGTTCCCGTTGCTTACCAGGATAGGATAGAGCAACGCGCGGAGACACGGTACCTCCCGGCGTAGAGGCGGCGGCAGCGGAGTCCTCGTTGGTGACGCCGGGAATCCGGACGACGGCCCCGCTGGGAGCTGGATATATACTGTCTCCTCTCCTACCTAATATATCTGTATTATAATGTGGCCATCGAAATATGGAAAGTAATCATACCCTGATCCTTCCTAATTTTCTGGGAACGGGGGTATAAGCCACGCAGCCGCCGATGATGGCTGGCGTAGTGATTGGTGCGCCCTGGACAAAAAAAAAAAAAAAAAATCAGAATCAGATCAGAAGAGGCAGAAATTTGAATGAAAAAAAGAAACGGCACAGGTCACATGCAGATGCAGCCACCCTCGCGAGGATGGAAACTGAATCACGCAGGTGGGGCACGGGTCACATGCAGATGCAGCCATGCATGCAGGTGAACCGTGGCTAACTTGCGCTAATCAATCTGGCTACGACGCTAATTAACCTAGCCAGCCCCGACGCGAATCGGGGAAACATATATAGCACTAGCAGGAAGCCCCGCGCAGTTGCGCGGGCTAGGAAGCATCACAATATGCAATGTTTTCATTATAAGTACCCGAGGTGTCATAACGGTTCTACGCCTGTCCTCATGCAGATGTGGGCTGTTGTTATGAACAATATTGAACACTTGCAATCAAGGACGATGTAGATGAGGTTTTCCCTGGACTGGTGTTCGCCATGGGCATGCGAGCTGTTGTGTGGATTGGCACATAAGGAAAATGTTTTAGTAGGTAAATAATATTTCTGATTAGAAATGGTACGCCACAGATAATCCTAGTCGTACAGCTGACCACTGTACAAATTGATTTAAAATGATTGTAATACGTACCACATCATGAAGAAATGATTAATTCTATCATATGGCAGAGATATTCATATGGATCCTCTAACTAAAGAGGATGGAATCATAAATGACATTGGTAGGGTGATGGCAGCAAAGCGCATATCCGAAAATGGGGCACTAATGGTGTGTTGTAGGGACATCATTTACGAAAAGGACCTATACAGAGTCCATGTATATATCTATACAGGGATTGTTGGTTTATAGTCCTACAACGGTACACATGGCAGGTAGTAAAATTAAATAAGCAACTGAAACACAGGAGGAACAACAGCAAGTTAGGAGCTTACGACGGTGTCGATTGCACAGCAAGGGCGCCGAATTCTCTGCAAGTAATATATATGTGTGAAGGAATACTGATAAAAGAGGAAGTGTTGGCGGTGTGTCATGGAAGAGCAGTGCTGGTTGTTTGGCTGGTAAATTATGAGCACGTACCCTTTTTTGCTCCGGAAGCTATAACGGATGTACGCCTTTTGCGGCTTTCAGTGGCAATGAACGACCCTGGGCGTGGCATATGTATTGCAAAGAAATAACAGAGATTGGTCAGTATGATGACATACGTAGTCTGTGCTGGCATAGCTTGACGAATTTTACTGACTATAGGAAGAATCATCCTACTGATTGTAAAAAAAAATATATTTGACAGGTCATAGAAGAAGCAGGCAGTAGTCTCGGCATGGTTTGCAAAAATGTGAAACTTGACATCCGAGACAGGAAAGCATTAGATATGATATACATAGAAGTAGGCAACATCACAGGGGACTAAATATTAAATTCTAGAATCACCTAGCCGGTCGCCTGACCAGGTGTGTTTGTGAGACTGCCATTCTCGAATCCGAAGGTGACATAGAGGAAGCGTCACAACGTAGTTGTCCACTGGTATGTCCAGCTATATCAGAAAGGGAAACTAATGAATGCCTATGTATATGCCTATGAAGGCAAACACTGAATCAGCAAAGCAAATGGAAGCAGCAGCGTTGAGAACGACAACATTACCTATATGTGTCTCATCAACATGAGCAGGCCCGCACTTACGGCCTTTAACCATAACTGAAGGAACTACGCCACCGGGAGTGGGAGGGCGACGAACAGCACAGTAAGCAGACTGATAGAGTGTTTGAAATAGCAGGCTGTTCTCACAGCTAGTGGATGAAGAGACCTAATAAACTCTGCATGTTTGTTTGATGGAACAGTAAACATATTTCCGTTCGAATCATTTTCATCTCTGATATGGCCTCCAACAGCGCAGACCCTGTACATAGTGCATGCAAATGACATTTGCATATCAATACTAAGAGTACTATAGAAGGTAGCATCAAACTCTTTGAATGAAACCTGTACTGCCTAATTAGAACTGATGTAAAAAAAATTCAAACTCTGCATCCCTGTAACCTATTTAGGGGAATAGACATTAGATCATGTGAAATTGGTTGCAAAGGAAGATAGAACTGGTTTACGTCTAGGTGTTGAACAGGGATTCAAAAGTATTAAAAAAGGATGTACCCAGTTGAAAGCTCTAGTTTGGTTTTGGTCAATTGATGAAACCCTAAGTGCTAACCTAGTTTATCAAGATGATTATGAGATAGGTAGCACTACTCCAAGTGATGAAGCAATGGCGAAGATCATGACAATGGTGATGGCATGGTGATGGTCAAATGCTTAAACTTGAAAAAGAAGAAAGAGAAAAACCAAAAGGCTCAAGGCAAAGGTATAAAATGTAGGAGCCATTTTGTTTTAGTGATCAAGACACTTAGTGAGTGTGATCACATTTATGATAGATAGCCGTACTATTAAGAGGAGTGAAACTCGTATCGAAATGCGGTTATCAAAGTGCCACTAGATGCTCTAATTCATTGCATATGCATTTAGGATCTAGTAGAGTGCTAACACCCTTGAAAATGTTTGTGAAAATATGCTAACACATGTGCACAAAGTGATACACTTGGTGGTTGGCACATTTGAGCAAGGGTGAAGGAGATAGAGTCGAAAAGGAGTTAATCGCGCTGGTTACAGAGTGACCGGACGCGTCTGGTATGTGACCGGGCACGTCCGGTATTTTGGCGGCAGACTCAGCGACTGGACGCGTCCGGTCGCCACACCGGACGCGTCCGGTGTGAATCAGAAAAGGCAGCAGACGGCAGAGCAGCCGATCGGACGCTGGCAGCGTCCGGTCCGGTACCACCGGACGCGTCCGGTCGGGCGTGGTTGCTTACTGTACTCCACCGGACGCTACGGCTCAGCGTCCGGTCATTTGTGACTCTGCGTCCGGTGTGAGCGTCCGGTTGTCGGCAGAAGGGGCAGCAATGGCTAAGTTTAATTTGAACTAGACACGTGGCAGTCTGGGGCTACCGGACACGTCCGGTATGCCGACCGGAGCGTCCGGTGCAGTATGACCGGAGCGTTCGGTCGACGCGCAGTCAGCCCGTTTTTTTGAGCCAACGGCTCTATTTGATGGGGGCTTCTATTTAAAGCCCCTTGGCCGGCTCAAGCCACAACTCTTGCACATTTTCATTGACATAGCAACCTTGTGAGCTTAGCCAAAGTCCTCCCACTCATCTCCATCATTGATCCATCATCATTGTGAGATTGGGAGAGAATCCAAGTGCATTGCTTGAGTGATTGCATCTAGAGGCACTTGGTATTCGTGTTGCGCTGTGGATTTCGCTTGTTACTTTTGGTGGTTGCCACCACCTAGACGGCTTGGTGCAGCGGTGGAGGATCGGCACGAGTTGGTGATTGTTCGTGGCTGTCTCCGGTGATTGTGAGGGGAGTTGTACCTTCCCCGGCGGAGCGCCGAAAGGTAACTCTAGTAAATTGCTCGTGTCTTTGAGTTACCTCACTTGCGGGTCGGTTCTTGCGGTGTCCTATCGTGTGGACGAGGTTTGTGAAACACCTCTTAGCCGCCGAACCACCAAGTGTTGATCGACACAACGGGGACGTAGCGTGTTGGCAAGCACGTGAACCTCGGGAGAAAATCGATTGTCTCTTGCCTTTGGCATTCTCCCGGTGATTGGCTATATATTCATCTTGTGATTGGTTCATCCCCTACACGGCGGTATAATCACCCTACTCACTTATTTACATTCTTGCAAACTAGTTGATACAAGCTCTTTAGTGTAATTAGAATTGAGAGCTTGCTTTATTATTTACATTCATCTAGTTGAACTCTTTAGAGTAGCAAGTTTGTGTGCCTAAGTAATCATTGCAACTAGAATTGTTGGATAGGTGGCTTGCAACCCTTGTAGAGCTAGAGCAAGTTTGCATTACGCTATTTGTCATACTAATCAAATTGCTCTAGTTGGTTTATAGATTTTTAAATAGGCTATTCATCCCCCTCTAGCCATATTAGGACCTTTTACCAGTGCAGAGAGCTCCCGCTCTGTGCGGGGTCTGGGGAAGGGTGTCAGTGGCAAGCCTTACCCTCGCCTGTGCAATGCGAGGAGACCACGACTCGAACCCAGGACCTTCCGGTCACAGGCGGTAAGACTCTACCGCTTGCACCAGGCCCGCCCTTCCCGGGACTCGAACCCGGGATTCAAAAGTATTCAGAGGGAACAAAATCAGTAGGAAAATATCTATATGACATGTCAGAGGCTTCCCTTTTTTTGTGTCCTATCTTGAAACTAATTGGTAAATGTAGAGGACTAAGGGTCAACTGACAGAAGTAAAGTGCTGACTACTCACCAGCTGGTTTCACAGTTGATGCCATCTCTATTGAATATGAAGATCTGTTGAGCATGGACAGCTAAGGATTGAGGTTGTAGTGTGAGCGGGAGGAGACATAGGCACCGACCGGGACTCAGCAGTCCTGCTCATTTAGAAGATATGATAGAATTAATTAACAGGAACATGTAGATTAGAGGAAATTTTGTTCTTGAAAGAGACAAGAGAGACCTATGAAGTGTGCTATACCAAGCACATGAGAAGACAGATTTCATGACAAATTTTGAACTGCCTAAAAGGCTCGAAGGAAGATCCACATTACTGGCAGGAACTCATTATATAATATATAATGTAACACTAACAAATCTTACAATTTTTTAATCATACGTTATTTGTACCAAGACCCCAAGAGTCTTTTTTCATTAGATAAATTGGAAACATAATGTCATACTATGTTCTTTCCTTCTTGTGGAAAATGTGGAGCTCTTCGTAGTGAAGATGTAACCTAGAATATCGAAGACATACAAATCAAAGTAATGACGGAAGTAGGAAAAATATGCAAGGATTAATTGCATACTGACACACTGAAAGTTTGGTTGTGCAGGTGACGGCTGTATAGGCAGCATCTTTTTCTCCGTTCATTTTTTTTGTTTGGTTTGGCATTCCATCGAGCGATGGAAAGGCAGAAGACAGAAAGGTGAAAGACGAAAGAGAACAGGGATTCAAGGCCTTACCGTGTATGGGGAGGAGGAAGAACGCGGAGCAGGGCTGCCCCTCAGGCTGGCGCGGCCGTGAAGCCGGTGGAGATGGACGGCGGCGGCGGCGGACACCTGTTGTCTGAGGTTTCCGGCAGGGGTTACATCCCGTCGTCTATGGCCGCGAAGACGAAGGGGAGACGGCAACGGAAGGATCCGGACGAGCAGGTGTCCGCGGCTGTCGGTGGTGGCGCGGGCGTCAGCAGCCGGCGGCGTCCGCCAATGAAGACGGAGGTCGCGGTGTTGCTGCCTGCTCTGCTGTGCCTATGTGTGCTTAGACTCTTTCTTCGCATTGGTTTGTCATTGGGTGTTTGTCGTTGCCGCTGTCGTTCGGTTCTTTGCGGATGTTTCGCCGCTGTTGCTGCTTGGGGCGGATGCTTGGCCACCCCGTCGCTTCGGTCTCCACGCTCATTCAGCTGCAGAGCGTGTGATGGTCCTCATTATGGATGCTTCGCCGTAATGGTTCTTTTTCGGCGGATGCTTGGCCGCCGTGGTCGTTTCTCGTGCGGATGCTTTGCCGCTGATGTCGTGCCGGCTCCCTTGGCTTCCTATGGATACTGGCTATCGCGGCTACACTATATCTTAGGCTACCAATGTGTTTTTGTCTTCCTCTGATAGGCTTAGTCTGTAAGGGTTTGCTGGTGGAGGCCCCTCTCTCCCGTGCTTTCTTACTGTATCGTTTGTGCTTGTGGGATTACGCCGATAATTCTAGGATTACCGGCCAGTCCTTTCTAAAAAAAACTCTGCTTCTGGTTAATGAAATCCGTGCCTGAGGCACCTTCGAGAAAAAAAAGACGGAGGTCGCGGTGAGGGGAAGGAGCCGGCGCGGCATCGCAGCGGGGATGACCGGAGCGACGGCGGCGCTGGCAGGGGCGGCGAGCGGCGCGGAGGGCACGCAGGCCGTGGGACAGCAAGCGGCGGAGGGCACCGGGGCGCGAGCGTCGCAGCGGCGAAAAAGAGGCTCGCAAGGCAGAAGTCCTGTTGACCGTACATGAGGTGTGGAAGTATGAGGTGGAGGCGATGTTCTGCGGGCCATTGATTGAAAATCTAATGGGCAGGGAGAAGGGGCGACGTGGCCGCTTGTGGGTTAAAAAAAGAGAGTATAGGAATAAGGGTAAGGTATAGGCCGCTTGTGGGTTTAAAAAAGAGAGTAGGAATAAGAGGCTTTTACACGTACGTCATTAAAAAAGTTTATAATTATACACAAGTTATTAAAAAAATTGATCGCACAAGAGTGTCATCGTTCTGAACTTCTTTGCTCTCCAAGCCATCCCGTCGGTGTTATGTTCGTTTTTCACCGTTTGGGAGTACTGACAAGTGGGTCAGGTCAGTCAAAACGTCCATAATACCCCTCTCATCCCTATCCTCTCTCTCTCAAACTCTCTCTTCTCGTGCGTGCGGGGCGAAGCTCGCCCGCGCCTGCGCCCGTGGCGGCTGGCCGGGGCCGAGCTCGCCAGCGCCCGCGCTTGCGGCGGCACAGCGCGACGGGCACGTCCACGGCCGTGAGCACGAGCGCTGACGAAGGGGATGACGGCCGCAAGCTCGAGCGCGAGCTCCGCCGAGCGGGGCTCTGCCGGCCGCAAGCGTGAGGGGAAGCCCGGCGTGGACGAGGACGCCGCTGCCGGAGGGGATGGCGGCTGCGAGCGCGAGCGTGAGGCCGGGCGTGGACGACGCTGCCGCTGCCGGAGGGGATAGGCGAGCACGAGGCCGGGCGTGGACGCCACTGCCGCTGACGGAGGGGATGGCGGCCGCGAGCTCGAGCGCGAGCTCCGCCGGTCGCGGACGCGAGCGGTGTGGACTAAATAAGCAATAGGATATGACGAGAGAATGGTATTTTGGACCTTTTTACTGACTGGGCCCACATGCAACGATGAAAAACAAACAGAACACCGAAGGAATGGCTTGAAGAGCAAAAAAGTTCAGAACGATGGCACTCATGTTCAATTAATTTTTAACAACTTACATATAATTACTAACTTTTTTTAATAACATATACGTAAAAGCCTCTACGAAGTCTCTACGAATAAGGGCCGTCAGGCAGGAGCTGAAGGTCCGGTGTGAGTGTGACGGCCCTGACCATGGACCGGTTGCACGGGGCCCCATCCATCAGCAACAAGTCAGTGGCCAGCAGGCTCCCGAGGAAGCCGTGCGGGTCGCTGTACACAGCACGGCGACTAACAAGGGAGACGTCATCATTGACTTCCTTGGCATGGTGGTCCCCCTTTTCTACCTCAGATGGCTGTGCATTGGGTCCAAATCTCTTCCCAGATCTCCCTCGGTCCTTTTGACTTTACAGGCCAAGACGTCCACAGTGGAATTGTCAGCCAGCAGGTCCGGCTGTGTTTAGTTGTGAATTTGGATTTCGGGGTTACTGTAGCACGTTCGTTTTTATTTGGTAAATAATGTTCAAACATGGACTAATTAGGCTCAAAACGTTCGTCTCGCAATTTCCCATCAAACTGTGCAATTAGTTTTTCTTTTCGTCTACATTTAATGCTCCATGTACGAGCCGCAAACATTCGATATGACAGATACTGTAGCAACTTTTTAGAAGTTAGAAGTTAAACTAAACAAGGCGCCTGGACATCCAGGAGATGCGCTTTCTGCGCCTGGACATCCTGCCCGTCAGCGCGTGGGCTAGCGCGCTCGGCACGGGGCCCCACCTCGACGTGTCGTCCAATGATGAACGGACACAATCGAGGCCCACGGCCACGCGACTGGCCGCCTCCGCCGTCAAGGCTGGAATGATAACCGTTGTAGTTGCTACTACCAGAGTCATCGTCATCCCCGGCACCTCCGCCGTGGCCCTCGTCGTCGGCAGAGGACGGCAGCGGAGAGTTCCAGTCTTGGTACTCGACAGCGCAGCCCAGGCAGCTTGTCGTGGACGATCTCATCGGCGTGGAGGTAGAACGCCTCCCCGGCGACGCACACATTGGGTTCTGGGATGAAAATGATCTTCTCATCGGGTATGAACCTCGGGTGTAAGCACCAAGCAGCGACAAAGAATTCACGGTCATCATCGGCCGGGGCAACATCCGGCGGAGCGAGCACGACGCGGGCGCATGCCGACCCCAGGATGGTCCGCGCCACCGCCACACTCCTCGCGTGCAAGGGAACGCGCCGCATACCAACCAGCACCCTGAAATGGAACGAGCCGGCAGATGCAAGCGACGTCCGGCGCCATGGCCGCCAGATCAGGGAGAACGGGGCGCCATGGACAGGAGTGCGTAGCACCACCTAGTCCTCACGGCGTGAGAACCTCACGACGAAGTCCTCCAGGTCGTGGCGCCGCACGGAAGCCGACACCCCACCGATGCCGAGGTAAGTGGCGAGGTAGGCGCTGACCATGGCAGGAGACACCGGAGGTCTGGTGCCAGCGACGACAGCAACCAATGCAAGCCTGAGGTCTGCTCCCGCCGCCTCAAGCTCAGCAGAGCGAGGCACGACAACCAGCTCCATGAAGCGCCGCGACACCCGCGCGTCAATGGCAGCCTGCTCCTGCACCGGGGCGTCCTGGACAGGGCTAGGAGACCCATCAACCGGGGCCGGTGGTGGGGTAGGCGGGGCACAGCAGCGGGGCACTGATGGCGAACGGCCCGTTGAAACAGACCGAGCGGAGGCCGTGTCGTCCGCATCAACCGGACGCCACCGGGAGGACGATCAATATAAACAGACGGAGTGAGTAGATTCTAAATATCAAATTCGTGTTCAACATTTTAAAAATTTAAATTCTAATTTTGAGCTTTTAGATTTCAAATGCTGAATATTTAAATGGTCAAAATTCAAGTGTTTAAATGTGAGAGCCAATTTTTTAAACTTTAAATTCTGTTTTTTTATTATTTTTTTGAAAATATAGTTCACATGTAAATTTCATTTTTAAATTTTGTCACTGAATTGAAATGCTTAATAACCCGGAAAAGGTTCTAAAAACATGCACACTGCAGCTCGGCGTGCTCCATCCTACACAAGTACACATGGACCTGGGTACGGCACAATGTACATGATTTGAGATGGCCGCTTGGCCAGGCCCTGAAGAAGAAATGGCAATGCGAAACAGAGCAAGCCATATATCCAGCCGTCAGCTAGAGCCCAGCAAGTTTTTGAACCACTGCACCGAGCTCTTGGGGTATCTCTTGAGGTTATCCTTGTAGTCCACGAAGTAGAGCCCGAATCTGGAGGAGTAGCCAGCCGTCCACTCCCAGTTGTCCAGCAGCGACCACGCGAAGTAGCCACGCACGTCGCACCCGTCCTCCCTGCAGACATTCCTTGTTATGATTATGAATGCCAAACAAGTTAAGGAAAAGCCCGTGATCAGTTCTTTGAGTACTTTATGGAGGCAGCCAGGTTGGTGAGGTAGCCGTTGTGGTACTTGAC